>NW_012298261.1:0-4058 GCF_000151885.1 Dipodomys ordii | reverse complement strand
AGAAGGAAGAGCCGCAGAAGCAATAGGAGAAGCAGAAAGAGAAGCAGAAGAAGAATGAGAAGCAGAAAGAGAAGCAGTAGAAGCAGAAGAAGCAGGAAAAGCAGAATCAGAAGAAAGAGAAAAGAAGAAGACGAAGAAGAAGAAGAAGAAGAAGAAGAATCAGCAGCATAAGGAGAAGCATAAGGAGAAGCATAAAGAGAAGTATAAGGAGAAGCAGAAGAAGCAGAAGCAGGAGAAGCAGAAGCAGAAGAAAAAGAATAAGCAAAAGAAGCAGAAGCAGAAGCAGTGGGAGAAGCAGAAGAAGGAGAAGGAGAAGGAGCAGCAGAAGGAGAAAGAGAAGCAGAAACAGAAGGAGAACAAGAAGGAGAAGCAGGAGAATCAGAAGAAGCAGAAAGAGAAGGAGAAGGAGAAGCAGAAGTAGAATCAGAAGAAACAGAAGAAAAAGAAGAAGAAGAAACAGAAGCAAAAAAAAAACAGAAGAAGGAGAAGAGCAGAAGCAGAAGCAGAAGGAGAAGCAGAAGCAGAAGGAGAAGCAGAAAGAGAAGCAGGAGATGCAGAAGAAGCAGGAGAAGCAGAAGCAGAAGAAACAGGAGAAGCCGAAGAAGCAGAATCTGAAGCAGAAGGAGAAACAGATGATGCACAATCTGAAGCAGAAGCAGAAGAAATAGAAATAGTAGAATAAGCAGAAGCGGAAGCATCAGGAGAAGCAGAAGAAGAAGAAGAAGGAGAATGCGAAAGAGAAGGATTAGGAGTAGGAGAAGCAAAAGGATAAGCAGAAGCAGAAAGAGACGCAGAAGGAGAAGCAGCAAGACAAGTAGGAGAAGCAGGAGAAGCAGAAGCAGGAGAAGCAGAAGAAACAGAAGATGCAGAAGCAGAATGAGAAGCAGAAGGAGAAATTTGAAGCAGAAGCAGAAGGAGAAGCAGAAGCAGAAGAAGGAGAAGGAGAAGCAGAAAGAGAAGCAGAAAGAGAAGCAGAACGAGAAGCATGAGAAGGAGAAGCAGGAGAAGCAGAAGCAGAAGAAACAGAAGAAGGAGAAGCCGAAGAAGCAGAAGCAGAACCTGAAGCAGAAGGAGAAGCAGGAGAAACAGAAGAAGCAGAACCTGGAGAAGCAGAAGGAGAAGCAGAAGCAGAAAGAGAAGCAAAAGCAGAAGGAGAAGCAGAAGAAACAGAAGAAGCAGAGGCAGTAGCAGAAGATGCAGAAGCAGAAGGAGAATCAGAAGGAAAAGCAGAAGAACGAGAAGGAGAAGGGCAAGGAGAAACAGAAGGAGAAGCAGAAAGAGAAGCAGAAGAAGGAGCAGGAGAAGGAAAAGCAGCAGGAGAAGCAGAAAGAGCAGCAGAAGGAGAAGCAGGAGATGCAGAAACAGGAGAAGCAGAAACAGAAGAAACAGGAGAAGGACAAGAAGCAGAAGCAGAAGCAGAACCTGAAACATAAGGAGAAGCATAAGGAGAAGCAGTAGAAGCAGAAAAAGCAGAAGCAGGAGAAGCAGAAGCAGAAGAAAAAGAATAAGCAAAAGAAGCAGAAGCAGTGGGAGAAGAAGGAGAAGGAGAAGGAGCAGCAGAAGGAGAAGTTGAAGCAGAAAGAGAAGCAGAAACAGAAGGAGAAGAAGAACGAGAAACAGGAGAATCAAAAGAAGCAGAAGTAGAAGCAGAAAGAGGAGAAGAAGGAGAAGCAGAAGTAGAATCACAAGAAACAGAAGAAGAAGAAGCAGAAGAAACAGTAGCAAAAGAAACAGAAGAAGGAGAAGAGCAGAAGAAGAAGCAGAAGGAGAAGCAGAAGGAGAAGCAGAAGGAGAAGGAGAAGCAGGAGAAGCAGAAAAAGCAGGCGAAGAAGAATCAGAAGAAACAGGAGAAGCCGAAGAAGCAGAAGCAGAATCTGAAGCAGGAGAAACAGAAGAAGCACAATCTGAAGCAGAATCAGAAGAAATAGAAATAGTAGAATAAGCAGAAGCAGAAGCAGCAGGAGAAGCAGAAGAAGAAGACGGAGAAGACGAAAGAGAAGGATTAGGAGTAGGAGAAGAAAAAGGATAAGCAGAAGCATAAAGAGACGCAGAAGGAGAAGCATCACGAGAAGTAGGAGAAGCAGGAGAAGCAGAAGCAGGAGAAGCAGAAGAAACAGAAGACGCAGAAGCAGAATGAGAAGCAGAAGGAGAAATTGAAGCAGAAGCAGAAGGAGAAGCAGAAGCAGAAGGAGAAGCAGAAGAAGGAGAAGGAGAAGCAGAAAGAGAAGCAGAACGAGAAGCAGGAGAAGCAGAAGCAGGAGAATCAGAAGCAGAAGAAACAGAAAAAGGAGAAAAAGCAGAAGCAGAAGGAGAAGCAGAAACAGAAGGAAAAGCAGAAAGAGAAGCAGGAGAAGCAGAAGAAGCAGCAGCAAGAGAAGCAGAAGCAGAAGAAGCCGAAGAAGCAGAAGCAGAACCTGAAGCAGAAGGAGAAGCAGGAGAAGCAGAAGAAGCAGAACCTGGAGAAGCAGAAGGAGAAGCAGAAGCAGAAAGAGAAGCAAAAGCAGAAGGAGAAGCAGAAGAAACAGAAGAAGCAGAGGCAGTAGCAGAAGAAGCAGAAGATGCAGAAGCAGAAGGAGAAGCACAAGGAAAAGCAGAAGAACGAGAAGGAGAAGGAGAAACAGAAGGAGAAGCAGAAAGAGAAGCAGAGGAAGGAGCAGGAGAAGGAAAAGCAGCAGGAGAAGCAGAAAGAGCAGCAGAAGGAGAAGCAGGAGATGCAGAAACAGGAGAAGCAGAAGCAGAAGAAACAGGAGAAGGACAAGAAACAGAAGCAGAAGGAGAAGCAGAAACAGAAGGAGAAGCAGAAAGAGAAGGAGGGGAAGCAGAAGAAGCAGAAGCAGGAGAAGCAGAAGCATAAGAATCCGAAGAAGCAGAAGCAGAATCTGAAGCAGAAGGAGAAGCAGGAGAAGCAGAAGAAGCAGAATCTGGAGAAACAGAAAGAGAAGCAGAAGGAGAAGCAGAAGCAGAAAGAGAATCAAAAGCAGAAGGAGAAGCAGAAGAAACAGAAGAAGTAGAAGCAGTAGCCGTTGTAGCAGAAGCAGAAGGAAAAGCAGAAGAACAAGAAGGAGAAGGAGAAACAGAAGGAGAAGCAGAAGGAGAAGCAGAAAGAGAAGCAGGTAAAGCAGAAGAAGAAGAAGTACAAGGAGAATCATAAGGAGAAGCAGAAGCAGGACAAGGAGAAGCAGAAGCAGAAGAAGGTGCAGAAGGAGAAGCAGGAGAAGCAGAAGAAGCAGAAGCAGAAGGAGAAGCAGGAAAAGCAGAAGAAGCAGAAGCAAAAGGAGAAGCAAAAGAAGGAGAAGGAGAAGCAGAAGCAGATGAAGAAGCATAAGGACAAGCACAAGCCAAAGGAGATGCAGAAGGAGAAGCAGGAGAAGCAGAAGAAGCAGAAGCTGAAGGAGAAGCAGAAGTAGGAGAAGGTGGATAAGCAGAAGCAGAAGGAGAAGCAGAAGAGGAATGAGAAGCAGAAAAAGAAGCAGGAGAAGCAAAATAAGCAGAATCAGGAGAAGCCGAAAGAGTAGAAGCAGAAGAAGCAGAAACAGAAGCAGAAGTAGAAGCAGAAGCAGAAGGAGAAGCAGCAGAAGAAGTAGAACCAGAAATTCAGGCAGGAGAAACAGAAGAAGCAGAAGCCGAAGGAGAAGCAAAAAGAGAAGCAGAAGGAGAAGTAGAAGAAGCAGCAGAAGGAGAAGCAGCAGAAGAAGCAGAAAAACAAGCAGGAGAAGCAGAAGCAGAAAGAGAAGTAGAAGCAGAAGAAGCAGAAGCAGAAGAAGAAGTAGTAGAAGCAAAAGAAGCAGAAGCAGGAGAAGCAGAAGCAGAAGAAAAAGAAGAAGCATAAGAAGCAGAAGCAGAAGCAGAGGGAGAAACAGAAGAAGGAGAAGGAGCAGCAGAAGGTGAAGCAGAAGGAGATGCAGAAACAGAAAGAGAAGCAGAAACAGAAGTAGAAGAGAAGGATTAGTTGGAGAATCAGAAGAAGCAGAAGCAGAAGCAGAAGAAAGCAGAGAAGAGAAGAGAAGCAGAAGCAGAGGAAAGGAAGGAGAAGCAGAAGAAGCAGAAGCGGGAGAAGC
>NW_012298260.1:0-4058 GCF_000151885.1 Dipodomys ordii | reverse complement strand
GGAGAAGGAAGGGCAGCAGATGCAATAGGAGAAGCAGAAGGAGAAGCTGAAGCAGAATGAGAAGCAAAAAGAGAAGCAGTAGAAGCAGAAAAACCAGGAGAAGCTGAAGAAAGAGAAGAAGAAGAAGAAGAAGATGAAGAAGAAGAACAAGAAGAAGAAGAAGAAGAAGAAGAAGAAGAAGAAGAAGAAGAAGAAGAAGAAGAAGAAGAAGAAGAAGAAGAAGAAGAAGAAGAAGAAGAAGGAGAAGCATATGGAGAAGCATAAGGAGAAGCAGTAGATGCAGGAGAAGCAGAAGAAATAGAATCAGCAAAAGAAGCAGAAGCAGTGGGAGAAGCAGAAGAAGGAGAAGGAGAAGGAGCAGCAGAAAGAGAAGCAGAAGCAGAAGCAGTGGGAGAAGCAGAAGAAGGAGAAGGAGAAGGAGCAGCAGAAGGAGAATCAGAAGCAGAAAGAGAAGCAGAAACAGAAGGAGAACAAAAGGATACGCAGGAGAATCAGAAGAAGCAGAAGTAGAAACAGAAAGAGAAGTAGAAGAAGGAGAAGCAGAAGTAGAATCAGAAGAAACAGAAGAAGAAGAAGAAGAAGAAGAAGAAGAAGAAGAAGAAGAAGAAGAAGAAGAAGAAGAAGAAGAAGAAGAAGAAGAAGAAGAAGAAACAGAAGCAAAAGAATCTGAAGCAAAAGAAACAGAAGAAGGAGAAGAGCAGAAGCAGAAGGAGAAGGAGAAGCAGAAGCAGAAGGAGAAGCAGAAAGAGAAGCAGGAGAAGCTGAAGAAGCAGAAGAAGCAGAAGCAGAAGATACAGGAGAAGCCGAAGAAGCAGAAGCAGAATCTGAAGAAGAAGGAGAAACAGAAGAAGCACAATCTGATGCAGAAGCAGAAGAATCAGAAATAGTAGAATAAGCTGAAGCAGAAGCACCAGGAGAAGCAGAAGAAGAAGAAGGAGGAAGCGAAAGAGAAGGATTAGGAATAGGATAAGCAAAAGGATAAGCAGAAGCAGAAAGAGACGCAGAAGGAGAAGCAGCACGAGAAGTAGGAGAAGCTGGAGAACCAGAAGCAGGAGAAGCAGAAGAAACAGAAGACGCAGAAGCAGAATGAGAAGTAGAAGGAGAAATTGAAGCAGAAGCAAAAGGAGAAGCAGAAGGAAAAGTAGAAGCAGAAGAAGGAAAAGGAGAAGGAGAAACTGAAAGAGAAGCAGAAAGGGAAGCAGAACGAGAAGCAGGAGAAGCAGAAGCAGGAGAAGCAGAAGCAGAAGAAACAGAAGAAGGAGAAGAAGCAGAAGCAGAAGGAGAAGCAGAAACAGAAGGAAAAGCAGAAAGAGAAGAAGGAGAAGCAGAAGAATCAGCAGCACGAGAAGCAGAAGAAGCAGAAGCCGAAGAAAGAGAAGCAGAATCTGACGCAGAAGGAGAAACAGAAGAAGCACAATCTGAAGCAGAAGCAGAAGAAACAGAAATAGTAGAATAAGCTGAAGCAGAAGCACCATGAGAAGCAGGAAAAGCAGAAGGACAAGGCGAAAGAGAAGGAATAGGAGTAGGAGAAGCAAAAGGATAAGCAGAAGCAGAAAGAGACGCAGAAGGAGAAGCAGCACGAGAAGTAGGAGAAGCAGGAGAAGCAGAAGAAACAAAAGACGCAGAAGCAGAATGAGAAGCAGAAGGAGAAATTGAAGCAGAAGCAGAAGCAGAAGGAGAAGCAGAAGCAGAAGGAGAAGCAGAAGGAGAATGAGAAGGAGAAGCAGAAAAAGAAGCAGAACGAGAAGCAGGAGAAGCAGAAGCAGGAGATGCAGAAACAGAAAAAAAACAGAAGAAGGAGAAGAAGCAGAAGCAGAAAGAGAAGCAGAAACAGAAGGAAAAGCAGAAAGAGAAGCAGGAGAAGCAGAAGATGCAGCAGCAAGAGAAGCAGAAGCAGAAGAAGCAGAAGAAGCAGAAGCAGAACCTGAAGCAGAAGGAGAAGCAGGAGAAGCAGAAGAAGCAGAATCTGGAGAAGCAGAAGGAGAAGCAGAAGCAGAAAGACAAGCAAAAGCAGGAGAGCAGGAGTAGAAGCAGAAGAAACAGAAGAAGCAGAGGCAGTAGCAGAAGAAGCAGAAGATGCAGAAGCAGGAGGAGAAGCAGAAGGAAAAGCAGAAGAACGAGAAGGAGAAGGAGAAACAGAAGGAGAAGCAGAAAGAGAAGCAGAAGAAGGAGCAGGAGAAGGAAAAGCAGCAGGAGAAGCAGAAAGAGCAGCAGAAGGAGAAGCAGGAGATGCAGAAACAGGAGAAGCAGAAGCAGAAGAAACAGGAGAAGGACAAGAAGCAGAAGCAGAAGGAGAACCAGAAACAGAAGGAGAAGCAAAAAGAGAAGGAGGGAAGCAGAAGAAGCAGGAGAAGCAGAAGCATAAGAATCCGAAGAATCAGAAGCAGAACCTGAAGCAGAAGGAGAAGCAGGAGAAGCAGAAGAAGCAGAATCTGGAGGAGCACAATGAGAAGCTGAAGGAGAAGCAGAAGCAGAATGAGAATCAAAAGCAGAAGGATTAGCAGAAGAAACAGAAGAATAGAATCAGTAGCCGTTGTAGCAGAAGCAGAAGGAGAAGCAGAAGGAAAAGCAGAAGAACAAGAAGGAGAAGGAGAAACAGAAGGAGAAGCAGAAGGAGAAGCAGAAAGAGAAGCAGGTAAAGCAGAAGAAGCAGAAGCAGAAGGAGAATCAGAAGGAGTAGCAGAAGAAGGAGAAGTAGAAACAGAAGCAGAAGAAGATGCAGAAGGAGAAGCAGAAGAAGCAGAAGCAGAAGGAGAAGCAGGAAAAGCAAAAGAAGCAGAGGCAAAAGTAGAAGCAAAAGAAGGAGAAGGAGAAGGAGAAGCAGAAGAAGAAGCATAAGGACAAGCACAAGCAGAAGGAGATGCAGAAGGAGAAGCAGGAGAAGCAGAAGAAGCAGAAGCGGAAGGAGAAGCAGAAGTAGGAGACGGAGGATAAGCAGAAGCAGAAGGAGAAGCAGAAGAGGAATGAGAAGCAGAAAAAGGAGCAGGAGAATCACAATAAGCAGAAGCAGGAGAAGCCGAAAGAGAAGAAGCAGAAGAAGCAGAAACAGAAGCAGAAGTAGAAGCAGAAGCAGAAGGAGAAGCAGCAGAAGAAGTAGAACCAGAAATTCAGGCAGGAGAAACAGAAGAAGCAGAAGCAGAAGGAAAAGCAAAAAGAGAAGCAGAAGGAGAAGTAGAAGAAGCAGCAGAAGAAGCAGAAAAACCAGCAGGAGAAGCAGAAGTAGAAAGAGAATTAGAAGCAGAAGAAGCAGAAGCAGAAGAAGAAGCAGTAGAAGCATAAGAAGCAGAAGCAGGAGAAGCAGAAGCCGAAGAACAAGAAGAAGCATAAGAAGCAGAAGCAGAAGCAGAGGGAGAAACAGAAGAAGGAGAAGGAGCAGCAGAAGGTGAAGCAGAAGGAGATGCAGAAACAGAAAGAGAAGCAGAAACAGAAGGAGAAGAAGAAGGATTAGTTGGAGAATCAGAAGAAGCAGAAGCAGAAAGAGAAACACTAGAAGGAGAAGGAGAAGCAGAGGAAAGGAAGGAGAAGCAGAAGAAGCAGAAGCGGGAGAAGCAGAAGAAGAAGAAGAAGAAACAGAAGAAGGAGACGGAGCAGAAGGAGAAGCAGAAGCAGAAGGAGAAGCAGAAAGAGAAGCAGAAGAAGCAGTAGCAGGAGAAGCAGAAGCAGAAGAATCAGAAGAAGCCAAAGAAGCAGAAGCAGGACCTGAAGCAGAAGAAACAGAACAAGCAGAAGAAGCAGAAGCAGAAGCAGAACGAGAAGCAGAAGAAGGAGACGGAGAAGGAGAAAGAGAAGGATTAGGAGTAGGAAGAGCAGAAGGAGAATCAGAAGCACAACGAGAAGCAGAAGGAGCAGCAGAAGGAGAAGCAGAAGAAGAAGCAGAAGGAGAAACAGAAGGAGATGAAGAAGCAGAATAAGCAGCAGAAGGAGAAGCAGAAGCAGAAGGAGATGCAGAAAGAGAAGCAGGAGAAGCAGAAGAAGCAAAAGCAGGAGAAGCAGAAGTAGGAGAAGGAGAATGAGACGGAAGGGCAGCAGAAGGAATAGGAGAAGCAGAAGGAGAAGCA
>NW_012298259.1:0-4060 GCF_000151885.1 Dipodomys ordii | reverse complement strand
TCCCGCTGTGTCCCCGCTGTGTCCCGCTGTGTCCCTCTTCCGCCGCTGTGTCACGCTGTTTCCCGCTGTGTCCTCGCTGTGTCTCCCGCTGTGTCCCCGCTGTGTCACACTGTGTCCCGCTGTGTCCCCTGCTATGTCCCACTGTGTCCCCAGCAGTGTCCCCCCTGTGTCTCCGCTTTATCCTCCTGTGACCCGCTGTGTCCTCTCTATGACCCCCCCGCTGTGTCCGCTGTGTCCCCGCTGTGTCCCGCTGTGTCCCCGCTGTGTCCCCAGCTGTGTTCCGCTGTGTCCTGGTGTGTCCCGCTGTGTCCGCATCTATGTCGCCCGCTGTGTCCCTCTGTGTCCCCCGCTGAGTCCCACTGTGTCCCGCTGTGTCCCAGCTGTGTCCCTGCTGTGTCCCTCTTTGTCTCCGCTGTGTCCCGCTGTGTCCCACTCTGTCCCCACTGTGTCCACCCTGTGTCCCGCTGTGTCCACGCTGTGTCCCCTGCTGTGTCCCCGCTGAGTCCCGCTGTGTCTCGCTGTGTCCCGCTGTGTCCCGCTGTGTCCCCTGCTGTGTACCACTGTATCCCCAGCTGTGTCCCCCCTGTGTCTCCGCCTTGTCCACCTGTGACCCGCTGTGTCCTCCCTATGACCACCGCTGTGTCCCGCTGTGTACCCGCTGTGTCCCCCGCTGTGTCCTGCTGTGTCCCAGCTTTGTTACTGCTGTGTCTGGCTGTGTGCCGCTGTGTCCCCCACTGCGTCCCAGTTGTGTCCCCGCTGTGTCCCTGCTGTGTCCCCGCTGTGTCCCTGCTGTGTCCCGCTGTGTCTCCGGCTTTGTGCCCCTCTGTGTCCCGCTCTGTCCCCTGCTTTGTCCCGTTGTGTCTCCCGCTGTGTCCAGCTGTGTCCCACTGTGTCCCGCTGTGTCACTGCTCTGTCCCGCTGTGTACCCCTGTGTCCCGGCTGTATCCCCGCTGTGTCAACCGCTGTGTTCTGCTATGTCCCCGCTGTGTCCCACTGTGTCCCGATGTGTCTCCCTGCTGTCCCCGTCTTTGTCCCCGCTGTGTCCCCGCTGTGTCCCGCTGTGTCCCCGTTGTCCGCCGCTGTGTCCACGCTGTTTCCCGCTGTGTCCTCGCAGTGTCCCCAGCTGTGTCCCCGCTGTGTCACGCTGTGTCCCGCTGTGTCCCCTGCTCTGTCCCACTGTGTGCCCAGCAGTGTCCCCGCTGTGTGTCCGCTTTGTCCTCCTGTGACACGCTGTGTCCTCTCTATGACCCCCACTGTGTCCGCTGTGTCCCCGCTGTGTCCCGCTGTGTCCCCAGCTGTGTTCAGCTGTGTCCTGGTGTGTCCCGCTGTGTCTGCGCTTTGTCCTCCGCTGTATCCCCGCTGTGTTCCGCTGTGTCCCGCTGTGTCCGCGCTTTGTCCCCCGCTGTGTCCCCCGCTGTGTCCCACTGTGTCCCGCTGTGTACCGCTTTGTCCGCCTCTATGTCCCCCGCTGTGTCCCGCTGTGTCCCCCGCTGAGTCCCACTGTGTCCTGCTGAGTCCCGCTGTGTCCCGCTGTGTCCCCGCTGTGTCCCCGCTGTGTCCTGCTGTGTCGCTGCTTTGTCCCCGGCTGTGTCCCGCTGTGTCCCCCGCTGTGTCCTTGCTGGTCCCCACTGTGTCCACGCTGAGTCCCCGCTGTGTCCCGTGGTGTCTCGCTTTGTCCCCCGCTGTGTCCTCTGCTGTGTCCCCGCTGTGTACCGCTCTGTCCCCACTGTGTCCCGGTGTGTCCCCCGCTGTGTCCTGCTGTGTCTCCCGCTGTGTCCAGCTGTGTCCCCGCTGTGTCCCTCTGTGTACTGCTATGTCCCCGCTGTGTCCCGCTGTGTCCCCGCTGTGTCCCGCTGTGTCCTGTTGTGTCTCCCTGCTGTCCCACGCTTTGTCCCCGCTGTGTCCCCGCTGTGTCCCGCTGTGTCCCGCTGTGTCCCCGCTGTCCCCCGATGTGAACATGGTGTGTCCCGCTGTGTCCTCGCTGTGTCGCGCTGTGTCCCGCTGTGTCTCCCGCTGTGTCCCCTTGTGTCCACTGCCTTGGCCCTGCTGTGTCCCGCTGTGTCCTCGCTGTGTCCCCGCTGTGTCCCTCTGTGTCCCCGCTCTCCCCCGCTGTGTCCTGCTGTGTCCCCGCTGTGTCGACGCTGTGTCCCGCTCTGTTCTCTCTTTGTCCCCACTGTGTCCAGCTGTGTCCCGCTGGGTCCCCGCTGTGTCCCTGCTGTGTCCCGGATGTGTCCCGCTGTGCCCGCTGTGTCTGTCTCTTTGTCCCCCGCTGTGTCCCCCGCTGTGTCCCCGCTGTGTCCCGCTCTGTCCCCACTGTGTCACGCATTGTCCCGCTGTGTCCCCCGCTATATCCCGCTGTGTCTCCCGCTTTGTCCCCCTCTATGTCCCGCTGTGTCCCCACTGTGTCCCGCTCTGTCCCCCGCTGTATCCCGCTGTGTCCCTGCTGTTTCCCCCTGTGTCCCCGATGTGTCCCGCTGTGTCCCGCAGTGTCTCCCGCTGTATCCCGCTATGTCCTCGCTGTGTCCCCCATTGTGTCCCGCTTTGTCCGCGCTGTGTCCACGGCTGTGTCCCCGCTGTGTCCCGCTGTGTCCCCGCTGTGTCCCCCGCTGTGTCCCACTGTGTCCCGTTGTGTCCACTGCCTTGGCCCCGCTGTGTTCCGCTGTGTCACCGCTGTGTCCCACTGTGTCCCGATGTGTCTCCCTGCTGTCCCCGTCGTTGTCCCCGCTGTGTCCCGCTGTGTCCCCGCTGTCCACTGCTGTGTCCACGCTGTCTCCCGCAGTGTCCCCTGTGTCCCGTTTTGTGCTGCTGTGTCCCGCTTTGTCCCCCGCTGTATCACACTGTGTTCTCGCTGTGTCCTCCGTTGTGTCCCACTGTGTCCGCGCTTTGTCCCCCGTTGTGTCCCCGCTGTGTCCCGCTGTGTCCCGATTTGTCCGCCTCTATGTCCCCCGCTGTGTCCCGCTGTGTCCCCCGCTGAGTCCCACTGTGTCCTGCTGAGTCCCGCTGTGTCCCGTTGTGTCCCCGCTGTGTCCCCGCTGTGTCCTGCTGTGTTGCTGCTTTGTCCCCCGCTGTGTCCCGCTGTGTCCCCCGCTGTGTCCTTGCTGGTCCCCACTGTGTCCACGCTGTGTCCCCGCTGTGTCCCGTGGTGTCTCGCTTTGTCCCTCGCTGTGTCCTCTGCTGTGTCCCCGCTGTGTACCGCTCTGTCCCCACTGTGTCCCGGTGTGTCCCCCGCTGTGTCCTGCTGTGTCTCCCGCTGTGTCCAACTGTGTCCCCGCTGTGACCCTCTGTGTACCGCTCTGTCCCCGCTGTGTCCCGCTGTGTCCCCGCTGTGTCCCGCTGTGTCCCGCTGTGTCCACGCTGTGTCCCCGCTGTGTCCCGTGGTGTCTCGCTTTGTCCCTCGCAGTGTCCTATGCTGTGTCCCCGCTGTGTACCGCTCTGTCCCCACTGTGTCCCGGTGTGTCCCCCGCTGTGTCTTGCTGTGTCTCCCGCTGTGTCCAGCTGTGTCCCCACTGTGTCCCTCTGTGTCCAGCTGTGTCCCCGCTGTGTCCTGCTGTGTCCCCGCTGTGTCCCCGCTGTGTCCCGCTGTGTCCCCACTGTGTCCCTCTGTGTCCCGCTCTGTCCCCACTGTGTCCCCGCTGTGTCTTGCTGTGTCCCCGCTGTGTCCCGCTGTGTACTGCTGTGTCCTTGCTGTGTCCACCCTGTGTCCCCGCTTTGTCTCCGCTGTGTCCCGCTGTGTCCCGTGGTGTCTCGCTTTGTCCCCCACTGTGTCCTCCGCTGTGTCCCCGCTGAGTCCTCCTCTGTCCCCACTGTGTCCTGCAAGTCCTGCTGTGTCCCCCGATGAGTCCCTCTCTGTCCCCCACTGTGTACCGTTGTGTCTCCAACTGTGTCCAGCTGTGTCCCACTGTGTCTCGCTGAGTCCCCGCTCTGTTCAACTGTGACACCGCTTTGTCCCCACTGTGTCCCCGCTGTCCCACGCAGAGCCACGCTGTGACCAATTTTTGACATGCTGTGACCCACTGTATCCCCCACTGTATCACACAGTGATCTCACTGTGTCCCCCGAT
>NW_012298258.1:0-4060 GCF_000151885.1 Dipodomys ordii | reverse complement strand
TTGGGAGTAGGAGAAGCAAAAGGATAAGCAGAACAAGATAAGAGACGAAGAAGGAGAAGCAGCACGAGAAGTAGGAGTAGCAGGAGAAGAAGAAGCAGGAGAAGCAGAAGAAACAGAAGGCACAGAAGCAGAATGAGAAGCAGAAGGAGAAATTGAAGCAGAAGCAGAAGAAGAAGGAGAAGCAGAAGCAGAAGAAGAAGAAGAAGAAGGAGAAGGACAAAAAGAAGGAGAAAGAGAAGCAGAAAGAGAAGCAGAACGAGAAGCAGGAGAAGCAGAACCTGGAGAAGCCGAAGCAGAAGAAACAGAAGAAGGGGAAGAAGCAGAAGCAGAAGGAGAAGCAGAAACAGAAGGAAAAGCAGAAAGAGAAGCAGGAGAAGCAGAAGAAGCAGCAGCAGGAGAAGCAGAAGCAGAAGAAGGCGAAAAAGCAAAAGCAGAACCTGAAGCAGAAGGAGAAGCAGGAGAAGCAGAAGAAGCAGAATCTGGAGAAGCAGAAGGAGAAGCAGAAGCAGAAAGAGAAGCAAAAGCAGAAGGAGAAGCAGAGGGAACAGAAGAAGCAGAGGCAGTATCAGAAGAAGCAGAAGATTCAGAAGGAGAAGGAGAAGCAGAAGGAAAAGCAGAAGAACTAGAAGGAGAAGGAGAAGGAGAAACAGGAGTAGAAGCAGAAAGAGAAGCAGAAGAAGGAGCAGTAGAAGGAAAAGCGGCAGGAGAAACAGAAAGAGCAGCAGAAGGAGAAGCAGGAGATGCAGAAACAGGAGAAGCAGAAGCAGAAGATACACGAGAAGGACAAGAAGCAGATGCAGAAGGAGAAGCAGAAAGAGAAGGAGGGGAAGCAGAAGCAGGAGAAGCAGAAGCATAAGAATCCTAAGAAGCAGAAGCAGAACCTGAAGCAGAAGGAGAAGCAGGAGAAGCAGAAGAATCAGAGTCTGGAGAAGCAGAATGAGAAGCAGAAGGAGAAGCAGAAGCAGAAAGAGAATCAAAAGCAGAAGGAGAAGCAGAAGAAACAGAAGAAATAGAAGCAGTAGCAGTTGTAGCAGAAGCAATAGGAAAAGCAGAAGGAAAAGCAGAAGAACAAGAAGGAGAAGGAGAAACAGAAGGAGAAGCAGAAGGAGAAGCAGAAAGAGAAGCAGGTAAAGGAGAAGAAGAAGAAGAAGAAGGAGAAGCAGAAGGAGAAGCAGAAGCAGAAGAAGGAGAAGCAGAAGTAGAAGAAGATGCAGAAGGAAAAGCAGAAGAAGCAGAAGCAGAAGGAGAAGCTCCAAAAGCAGAAGATGCAGAAGCAAAAGGAGAAGCAAAAGAAGGAGAAGGAGAAGCAGAGGCAGAAGAAGAAGCATAAGGATAAGCATAAGCAGAAGGAGGAGCAGAAGAAGCAGAAGATGAAGGAGAAGCAGAAGTTGGAGAAGGAGAAGGAGGAGAAGCAGAAGCAGAAGGAGATGCAGAAGCGGAATGAGAAGCAGAAAGAGAAGCAGGAGAAGCACAAGAAGCAGAAGCAGGAGAAGCCGAAAGAGAAGAAGCAGAAGAAGCAGAATCAGAACCAGAAGTAGAAGCAGAAGCAGAAGGAGAAGCAGCAGAAGAAGTAGAACCAGAAATTCAGGCAGGAGAAACAGAAGAAGCAGAAGCAGAAGCAGAAGGAGAAGCAAAAAGAGAAGCAGTAGGAGAAGTAAAAGAAGCAGCAGAAGGAGAAGCAGCAGAAGAAGCAGAAAAACAAGCAGGAGAAGCAGAAGCAGAAAGAGAAGTAGAAGCAGAAGAAACAGAAGCAGAAGAAGAAGCAGTAGAAGCACAAGAAGCAGAAGCAGGAGAAGCAGAAGCAGAAGATAAAGAAGAAGCATAAGAAGCAGAAGCAGAGGGAGAAACAAAAGAAGGAGAAAGAGCAGAAGAAGGTGAAGCAGAAGGAGATGCAGAAGCAGAAAGAGAAGCAGAAACAGAAGGAGAAGAAGAAGGAGAAGTAGGAGAATCAGAAGAAGCAGAAGCAGAAGCAGAAAGAGAAGGAGAAGAAGGAGAAGGAGAAGCAGAAGGAGAAGGACAAGCAGGAGAAGCAGAAGAAGCAGAAGCGGGAGGAGCAGAAGAAGAAGAAGAAGAAGAAACAGAAGAAAGAGAAGGAGCAGAAGGAGAAGCAGAAGCAGAAGGAGAAGCAAAAGAGAAGCAGAAGAAGCAGAAGAAGCAGTAGCAGGAGAAGCAGAAGCAGAAGAAACAGAAGAAGCCCAAGAAGCAGAAGGAGAAGCAGAAGCAGCAGAAGCTGGAAATGTAGAAGCAGAAGAAACAGAACAAGCAGAAGAAGCAGAACAAGAACGAGAAGCAGAAGAAGAACTTTTGAGAAAGAGAAGGATTAGGAGTAGGAGAAACAGAAGGATACGCAGAAGCAGAAAGAGAAGGAGAAGGAGAAGGAGAAGCAGAAGAAGCAGAAGAAGCAGAAGCAGGAGAAGCAGAAGCAGAATGAAAAGCAGAAGAAGGAGAAATTGAAACAGAAGAAGATGCAGAAGAAGAAGCAGAAGCAGTAGTAGAAGCAGAAGAAGGAGAAGCAGAAGGAGAAGCATAAAGAGAAACAGAAGGAGAAGCAGGAGAAGCAGAAGCAGGAGAAGCAGAATCAGAAGAAATAGAAGAAGGAGAAGAAGCAGAAGCAGAAAGAGAAGCAGAAACAGAAGGAGAAGCAAAAATAGAAGCAGAAGAAGCCGTAGAAGCAAAAGCAGAACCTAAAGCAGAAGGAGAAGCAGGAGAAGCAGAAGAAGCAGAATCTGGAGAAGAAGAAGGAGAACCAGAAGGAGAAGCAGAAGCAGAAAGAGAAGCAAAAGCAGAAGGAGAAGCAGAAGGAGAAGCAGAAGAAACAGAAGAAGCAGAAGCAGTAGCAGAAAAAGCTGAAGATGCAGAAACAGAAAGAGAAGCAGAAGGAATAGCAGAAGAACGAGAAGGAGAAACAGAAGGAGAAGCAGAAGGAGACGCAGGAAAAGCAGAAGAAACAGATGCAGACGGAGAAGCAGAAGAAGGAGAAGGAGAAGCCAGAGCAGAAGAAGAAGCAGAAGGAAAAGCACAAGCAGAAGGAGATGCAGAAGGAGAAGCAGGAGATGCAGAAGAAGCAGAAGCAGAAGGAGAAGAAGAAGGAGAAGAATCAGAATTAGAAGAAGCAGAAGCAGAAATAGAAAGAGAAGCCGACGAAGAGAAGCAGAACTAGAAGCAGGAGAAGCACAAGCGGGAGAAGCAGAAGAAGAAACAGAAGAAGGAGAAGGAGCAGAAGCAGAAGGAGAAGCAGAAAGAGAAGCAGGAAAAGCAGAAGAAGCAGAAGCAGGAGAAGCAGAAGGAGAAGAAACAGGAGAAGGACAAGAAGCAGAAGCAGAAGGAGAAGCAGAAATAGAAGGAGAAGCCGAAAGAGAAAGAGGGGAAGCAGAAGAAGCAGAAGCAGGAGAAGTAGAAGCATAAGAATCCGAAGAAGCAGAAGCAGAACCTGAAGCAGAAGGAGAAGCAGGAGAAGCAGAAGAAGCCGAATCTGGAGAAGCAGAATGAGAAGCTGAAGTAGAAGCAGAAGCAGAAGCAGAATGAGAATCAAAAGCAGAAGGAGAAGCAGAAGAAACAGAAGAAGCAGAAGCAGTAGCAGTTGCAGCAGAAGAAGAAGGAGAAGCAGAAGGAAAAGCAGAAGAACGAGAAGGAGAAGGAGAAACAGAAGGAGAAGCAGAAGGAGAATCAGAAGGAGAAGCAGAAGAAGCAGAAGGAGAAGCAGAAGGAGAAACAGAAGCAGAAGAAACATCAGAAAGAGAAGCAGAAGCAGAAGAAGATGCAGAAAGAGAAGCAGGAGAAGCAGAAGAAGCAGAAGCAGAAGGAGAAGTAGAAGAAGGAGAAGGAGAAGGAAGAGCCGCAGAAGCAATAGGAGAAGCAGAAAGAGAAGCAGATGCAGAGTGAGAAGTAGAAAGAGAAGCAGTAGAAGCAGATGAGCAGGAAAAGGAGAAGCAGAGGAAGAGAGATGACGATGATGAGAGAGCATATGGAGAAGCATAAGGAGAGCATAGGAGAGTATAGGAGAAGCAGTAGAGCAGAGAGCAGAGCAGAGAGCAGAGCAGAGAAAAGATAGCAAAGAAGC
>NW_012298257.1:0-4060 GCF_000151885.1 Dipodomys ordii | reverse complement strand
TGTCCCCACTGTGTCCCGCTGTGTCCCTGCTGTGTCCCCTGCTGTGTCCCGCTGTGTCCCCGGCTGTGTCCCCCGCTGTGTCCCGCTCTTTCACGCTGTGTCCTGCTGTGTCCTTGCTGTGTCCCCATTTGTGTCCCGCTGTGTCCTCGCTGGGTCCCCCGCTGGGTACCTCTGTGTCCCCATGTGTCACGCTGTGTCTCGCTGTGTATCCCTCTATGTCCCACTGTGTCCTTGCTGTGTCCCCTACTGTGTCCCCGCTGTGACCCGATGTGTCCCTGCTGTGTCCCCCGCTGTGTCCCGCTGTGTCCCCGGCTGTGTCTCCCGCTGTGTCCCGCTCTTTCCCGCTGTGTCCCGCTGTGTCCCGCTGTGTCCCCGCTGTGTCCCGATGTGTACCGCTGTGTCTGCCTCTGTGTACCCCGCTGTATCCTGCTGTGTCTCCCGCTGTGTCCTGCTGTGTCCTCACTGTGTCCCCCGCTGTTTCCCGCTGTTTTCCCCGCTGTGTCACCCGCTGTGTCCTTTGATGTGTCCCCAGCTGAGTCCCGCTGTGTCCCCCGCTGTTTACCGCTGTGTCCCCTACTGGGTCCCCAGCTTTGTTCCCGCTGTGTCCCCGCTCTGTCCTGTTGTGTCCCGCTGTGTCCCTCTGTGTCGCCCCCTGTGTCCCCCTGTGTCTCCGCTGTTTCCTTCTGTGATCCACGCGCTGTCCTGCTGTGTCCCCGTTGTCCACCGGTGTGTCCCCTCTGTTCCCCGCTGTGTCCCCGCTGTGTCCCGCTGTGTCCCTATGTGTCCCACTGTGTCGCCGCTTTGTCACTTCTATGTCTCGCTATGTCCACGCTGTGTCCCGCTCTGTCCCAGGCTGTGTCCCGCTGTGTCCCCCGCTGTGTTCCGCTGTGTTGCTGCTGTGTCCCGCTGTGTCCCCGATGTGTCCCACTTGTCCCCGCTGTGTCCCCGCTGTGTCCCCCGCTGTGTCCCCGCTGTGTCCCACTCTGTCCCCACTGTGTCCCGCTTTGTCCCGCTGTGTTCCCCGATGCGTCCCACTGTGTCCCCTGCTGTGTCCGGTTGTGTTTCCTGCTGTGTCCCTCTGTGTCCTGCTGTGTACCCCCTGTGTCACCGCTGTCCTCCGCTGTGTCCTCCGCTGTGTCCCGCTGTGCCCTCGCTGTGTCTCACTGTGTTCCCGCTTTGTCATCGCTGTGTCCCTGGTGTATTCTCGCTGTGTAACCGCTGAGTCCCTCTGTGTCCCCGCTGGGTCCCACAGTGTACCCCGCTGTGTCCCCGCTTTGTCCCCGCTGTGTACTGCTGTGTCCCCGCTGTGTCCCGCTGTGTCCCGCTGTGTCCCCGCTGTGTCCCGATGTGTACCGCTGTGTCTGCCTCTGTGTACCCCGCTATGTCATGTTTTGTCCCCAGCTGTGTCCTGCTGTTTCCTCGCTGTGTTCCCCGCAGTTTCCCGCTTTTTCCCCCGCTGTGTCCTCAGCTGTGTCCCGCTGTGTCCCGCTGTTGTCCCCTGGGTCCCCCGCTGTGTCCCGCTGTGTTCTTTGCTGTGTCCCCCGCTGAGTCCCGCTGTGTCCCCAGCTGTATACCGCTGTGACCCACACTGTGTCCCCCGATGTGTCCCCGCTGTGTCCCCGCTGTGTCCCTCTGTGTCCCTGGTGTGTCCTTGCTGTGTAACTGCTATGTCTCTCTGTCCCTGCTGTGTCACACTGTGTCCCGCAGTGTCCCCCTATGTCCCCTCTGTGTCCTCGCTGTATCCCCTGCTGTGTCCCATGTGTCCCCTGCTGTGTCCCCGCTGTGTCCCCGCTGTGTACTAGCTGTGTCCCGCTGTGTCCCTGTTGTTCCCCGGTTTGTCCCCACTGTGCCCCGCTGTGTCCCTCGCTGTGTACCTCTGTGTCCCGCTCTGTCCTCGCTTTGTCCCCGCTATGTCCCGCTGTGTCCCCATTTGTGTCCCGCTGTGTCCTCTCTGGGTCCCCCGCTGTGTACCGCTGTGTCCCCATGTGTCACGCTCTGTCCTCGCTGGGTCCCCCCCTGTGTCCCCGCTCAGTCCCTGCTGTGTTCCATTCTCTTCCGCTCTGTGCGGCTCTGTGTCCCCTGCTGTGTCCCCCGCTGTGTCCCGCTGTATCCCGGTGTGTCCCGCTTTGTCCCCCGCTGTGTCCCGCTGTTTCCTACTGTGCCCCTGCTGTGTCCGCACTGTGTCCCGCTGTGTACCCTTCTGTGTCCCACTGTGTCCCGCTGTGTGCCCCCTTTGTTCCCCTCTGTGTCCTGCTGTGTCCCCTGCTGTGTCCCCGCTGTGTCTCGCTGTGTCCCCGCTGTGTAACGCTGTGTCCCCCTTTGTGTCCCGCTGGGTCCCCCGCTGTGTCCCCGCTGTGTCCCTTTGTGTCCCGCTGTGTCCCACTGTGTACCCCACAGTGTCCTGCTGTGTCGCCCGAAGTGTCCCGCTGTGTCCCGCTGTGTCCCCACTGTGTCCTGCTGTGTCCCCGCTGTGTCCCCTGCTGTGTCCCGCTGTGTCCCCCGTTGTGTCCCGCTGTGTCCTCGCTGGGTCCCCTGCTGTGTCCCGCTGTGTCCCCATGTGTCACGCTGTGTCCTCTCTGTGTATCCTTCTGTGTCCCGCTGTGTCCTTGCTGTGTCCCCCACTGTGTCCCCGCTGTGACCCGATGTGTCCCTGCTGTGTCCCCCGCTATGTCCCGCTCTTTCGCGCTGTGTCCTGCTGTGTCCTTGCTGTGTCCCCATTTGTTTCCCGCTGTGTCTTCTCTGTGTCCCCTGCTGTGTCCCGCTGTGTCCCCATGTGTCACGCTGTGTCCTCTCTGTGTATCCCTCTGTGTCCCGCTGTGTCCCTGCTGTGTCCCTGCTGTGTCCCCGCTGTGTCCCCGCTGTGTCCCACTGTGTCCCCCGCTGTGTCCCGCTGTGTCCCCGCTGTGTCCTCCTGTGTCCGGCTGTGTCCTCGCTGTGTCCTTCTGTATCCCGCTGTGTCCCCTGCTGTGTCCCCCACTATTTCCCCGCTGTGTCCTGCTGTGTCCCCCGCTGTGTTCCCCGCTGTGTCCCGCTATGTCCCGATATGTCCCACTGTGTGCGGTACAGTGTCCCCCAGTCTGTCCCTTTGTGTACCCCACTGTGTCCCGCTGTGTCACCCCTTGTGTCCCCCGATTTGTCCCCCGCTGTGTCCCCACTGTGTGCTGCTGTGCCCCGCTGTGTCCCCGGCTGTGTCCCCGCTCTGTCCCCACTGTGTTCCGGTGTGTCCCTGGTGTGTCCTGGCTGTGTAAACTCTATGTCCCTCTGTGTCCCCGCTGTGTCCCACTGTGTCCCGCAGTGTCACCCTATGTCCCCGCTGTGTCCTCTCTGTGTAATTCTGTATCCTGCTATGTCCTCCGCTGTGTCCCCCACTGTTTCTCCGCTGTGACCCGCTGTGTCCCGCAGTGTCCCTGCTGTGTCCTCGCTGTATCCGCAGCTGTGTCCCACTGTGTCCCCTACTGTGTCCCCGCTGTGTCCCCTGTGTCCCGCTGTGTCCTCGCTGTGTCCTTCTGTATCCTGCTATTTCCCCCGCTGTGTCCCCCACTATTTCCCCG
The DNA here is from genome assembly GCF_000151885.1 of Dipodomys ordii. Taxonomy (NCBI): domain Eukaryota; kingdom Metazoa; phylum Chordata; class Mammalia; order Rodentia; family Heteromyidae; genus Dipodomys; species Dipodomys ordii. The sequence goes on along the minus strand of NW_012298257.1, from coordinate 509 downwards.
CTGTGTCCTGCTGTGTCCCCCGCTGTGTTCCCTGCTGTGTCCCGATATGTCCCACTGTGTGCGGTACAGTGTCCCCCACTCTGTCCCTTTGTGTACCCCACTGTGTCCCGCTGTGTCACCCGTTGTGTCCCCCGCTGTGTCCCCGGCTGTGTCCCCCCCTGTGTCCCGCTCTTTTCCGCTGTGTCCCGCTGTGTCCTTGCTGTGTCCCCATTTGTGTCCCGCTGTGTACTCTCTGTATCCCCCGCTGTGTCCCGCTGTGTCCCCATGTGTCACGCTGTGTCCTCGCTGTGTATCACTCTGTGTCCCGCTGTGTCCTCGCTGTGTCCCCCACTGTGTCCCACTGTGACCCACTTTGTCCCTGATGAATACAGAAAAAGAAACGAAGAGTCACCGCTGAGTCCCTCTGTGCCCCCAATGTCCCCCGTTGATGTCCCCATTGGGTCCTCACCTGTGGTCACCGTTGTGATCCCCGCTGTCTCCAGCTTGAGGTACCGGCTGTTACACCACTG
>NW_012298256.1:0-4060 GCF_000151885.1 Dipodomys ordii | reverse complement strand
TCTGCTTTTGCTTCTCTTTCTGCTTCTGCTTCTCCTTCTGGTTCTCCTTCTTCTTCTCCAGATTCTGCTTCTTCTGCTTCTCCTTCTGCTTCAGGTTCTGCTTCTGCTTCTTCGGCTTATTCTGCTTCTATTTCTGCTTCTCCTTCTGTTTCTGCTTCTCTTTCTGCTTCTGTTTCTTCTCCTTCTTCGATTTCTTCTGTTTATGCTTCTACTACTTCTCCTGCTTCTCCTTCTGTTTCTCTTTATTCTTATCCTTCTGCTTCTCCTTCTCCTTCTCCTTCCTCTGCTTCTCCTTCTGCTTCTGCTTCTGCTTCTCCTTCTCCATCTTCTTCTGTTTCAATTTCTCCTTCTTCAGCTTTTCATTCTTCTTCTGCTTCTCCTGCTTCTGCTTCTTCTGCTTCTCCTGCTTCTCCTTGTCCTTCTCCTTCTCTTTCTGCTTCTTCTTATCCATCTGTTTCTCCTACTCCTAATCCTTCTCTTTCTCCTCCTTCTTCTTCTTCTGCTTTTCCTGCTTGTTCTTCTTCTGCTTCTTCTTCTTTTTCTGCTTTTTCAGTTTCTTCTGCTTCAGCTTCTGCTTCTTCTGCTTCTCCTTCTGCTTCTGTTTCTCCTTCTGCTTCTGCTCTTCTCCTTCTTCTGTTTCTTCTGCTTCTGCTTCTCCTGCTTCTCCTTCTTCTGCTTCTCCTACTTCTCCTTCTGCTTCTCCGTCTCATTCTCCTTCTCCTTCAATTTCTCCTTCTTGTTCTTCTCATTCTGCTTCTGCTTCTGCTTCTCCTGCTTCTGCTTCTTCTGTTTCTCCTTCTGCTTCTCCTTCTGCTTCTCTTTCTGCTTCTGCTCCTCCTACTCCTCATCCTTCTCTTTCTCCTTCTTATTCTTCTGCTTCTCGTTCTGCTTCTGCTTCTTCTGCTTGTTCGGTATCTTCTGCTTCTGCTTTTCCAGCCTCTGATGCTTCTGCTTCTCCTTCTGCTTCAGGTTCTCCTTCTGCTTCTTCAGCTTCTTCTGTTTCTTCTGCTTCTGCTTCTCCTGCAACTGCTTCTTCGGCTTCTGTTTCTATATCTGCTTCTCATTCTGCTTCTGCTTCTCCTTCTGCTCCTTCTCCTTCTTCTGTTTCTTCTTCTTCTTCTGCTTCTCCCGTTTCTGCTTCTTCTGCTTCTCCTGATTGTCCTTCTGCTTCTGCTTCTCCTTCTCCCTCTTCTGCTTCTCTTTCTGCTTCTGCTTCTTCTGATTCTCCAACTTCTCCTTCTGTTTTTGCTTCTCTTTCTGCTTATGCATCTCCTTCTGCTTCACCTTCTGCTGCTCCTTCTCCTTCTTCTGTTTCTACCTCTGCTTCTATTTCTGCTTCTTATGCTTCTTCTTTTTCTTCTGCTTCTGCTTCTCCTGCTTCTGTTTCTTATGCTTCTACTGCTTCTTCTTCTGGTTCTGCTTCTTCTGCTTCTACTTCTCTTTCTGCTTCTGCTTCTCCTGCTTGTTTTTCTGCTTCTTCTGCTGCTTCTCCTTCTGCTGCTTCTTTTACTACTCCTTGTGCTTCTCTTTTTGCTTCTCCTTCTGCTTCTGCTTCTTCTGTTTCTCCTGCCTGAATTTCTGGTTCTACTTCTTCTGCTGCTTCTCCTTCTGCTTCTGCTTCTCGTTCTGCTAATGTTTCTGCTTCTTCTGCTTCTTCTCTTTCGGCTTCTCCTGCTTCTGCTTCTTGTCCTTCTCCTGCTTCTCCTTTTGCTTCTCATTCTGCTTCTGCTTCTCCTTCTGCTTCTCCTCCTTCTCCTTCTCCTACTTCTGCTTCTCCTTCAGCTTCTGCTTCTTCTGCTTCTCCTGCTCCTCCTTCTGCATCTCCTTCTGCTTGTGCTTGTCCTTATGCTTCTTCTTCTGGCTCTGCTTCTCCTTCTTTTGCTTCTCCTTTTGCTTCTGCTTCTTCTGCTTTTCCTGCTTCTCCTTCTGCTTCTGCTTCTTCTGCTTCTCCTTCTGCATCTTCTTCTGCTTCTGCTTCTCCTTCTCCTTCTTCTGCTTCTCCTTCTGATTCTCCTTCTGCTTCTTCTTCTTCTGCTTTACCTGCTTCTCCTTCTGCTTCTCCTTCTGTTTCTCCTTCTCCTTCTTGTTCTTCTGCTTTTCCTTCTACTTCTGCTACAACTGCTACTGCTTCTACTTCTTCTGTTTCTTCTGCTTCTCCTTCTGCTTTTGATGCTCTTTCTGCTTCTGCTTCTCCTTCTGCTTCTCATTCTGCTTCTCCAGATTCTGATTCTTCTGCTTCTCCTTCTGCTTCAGGTTCTGCTTCTGCTTATTCGGATTCTTATGCTTCTGCTTCTCCTGCTTCTGCTTCTTCTGCTTCCCCTCCTTCTCTTTCTGCTTCTCCTTCTGCTTCTGCTTCTTGTCCTTCTCCTATTTCTTCTGCTTGCTCTTCTCCTGTTTCTGCATTTCCTGCTTCTCCTTCTGCTTTTCTTTCTGCTTCTCTTTCTGCTTCTCCTGCTGCTTTCCCTTTTCCTGCTCCTTCTTCTCCTTCTCTTTCTGCTTCTCCTTCTGTTTCTCCTTCACCTTCTCGTTCTTCTGCTTTTCCCTCTGCTTCTCCTTCTGCTTCTACATCTTCTGCTACTGCCTCTACTTCTTCTGTTTCTTCTGCTTCTCCTTATGCTTCTCCTTCTGCTTTTGCCTCTCTTTCTGCTTCTGCTTCTCCTTCTGCTTCTCCAGTTTCTGCTTCTTCTGCTTCTCCTGTATCTCCTTATGCTTCAGGTTCTGCTTCTGCTTCTTCGGCTTCTTCTGCTTCTGCTTCTCCTGCTGCTGCTTCTTCTGCTGCTCCTGCTTCTATTTCTGCTTTTCCTTCTGTTTCTCCTTCTCCTTCTGCTTCTGCTTCTTCTCCTTCTTATGTTTCTTCTGCTTCTGCTTCTCCTGCTTCTGCTTCTCCTGCTTCTCGTTGTGCTTCTCTTTCTGCTTCTCTTTCTGCTTCTCTTTCTGCTTCTCTTTCTGCTTCTCCTTCTCCATCTTATGCTTCTCCTTTTGCTCCTCCTTCTCCTTCTGCTTCAATTTCTCCTTCTGCTTCTCATTCTGCTTCTGCGTCTTCTGTTTCTTCTGCTTCTCTTGCTTCTGCTTCTCCTGCTTCTCCTACTTCTCGTGCTGCTTCTCCTTCTGCGTCTCTTTCTGCTTCTGTTTATCCTTTTGCTTCTCCTACTCCTAATCCTTCTCTTTCGCCTTCTCCTTCTTGTTCTTCTGCTTGTCCTGGTATTTCTGCTTCTGCTTATTCTACTATTTCTGTTTCTTCTGTTTCTGCTTCAGATTGTGCTTCTTCTGTTTCTCCTTCTGCTTCAGATTCTGCTTCTGCTTCTTCGGCTTCTCCTGTTTCTTCTGCTTCTGCTTCTCCTGCTTCTTCTGGTTCTCCTGCTTCTCTTTCTGCTTCTCCTTCTGCTTCTGCTTCTCCTTCCTGTTTTTCTGCTTTTCCTTCTGCTTCTGGTACACCTGCTACTGCTTCTACTTCTTCTGTTTCTTCTGCTTCTCCTTCTGCTTTTGATTCTCTTTCTGCTTCTGCTTCTCCTTCTGCTTTTCCTTCTCCTTTTCCAGATTCTGCTTCTTCTGCTTCTCCTGCTTCTCCTGCTTCTCCTTCTACTTCAGGTTCTGCTTCTGCTTCTTCGCATTCTTATGCTTCTGCTTCTCTTGCTTCTGCTTCTTCTGCTTTCCCTCCTTCTCTTTCTGCTTCTCCTTCTGTTTCTGCTTCTCCTTCTGTTTCTGCTTCTTGTCCTTCTCCTGTTTCTTCTGCTTCTGCTTCTCCTGTTTCTGCATCTCCTGCTTCTCCTTCTGCTTCTCTTTCTGCTTCTCCTGCTGCATTTCCTTCTCCTGCTTCTTCTTCTGCTTCTCTTTCTGCTTCTCATTCTGTTTCTCCTTCTCCTTCTCCTTCTCGTTCTTCTGCTTTTCCTTCTGCTTCTCCTTCTGCTTCTACATCTTCTGCTACTGCCTCTACTTCTTCTGTTTCTTCTGCTTCTCCTTATGCTTCTCCTTCTGCTTTTGCTTCTCTTTCTGCTTCTGCTTCTCCTTCTGCTTCTCCAGATTCTGCTTCTTCTGCTTCTCCTGTATCTCCTTATGCTTC
>NW_012298255.1:0-4060 GCF_000151885.1 Dipodomys ordii | reverse complement strand
CGGGACACAGCGGGACACTGTGGGGACACAGTAGGACAAAGCGGGGGACACAGCGGGACACAGCGGAACAAATCGGGGGACAGAGCGGAGACAGAGTAAGGCCACAGCGGGACACCTCGGTGACACAGCTGGACACAGCGGGGTACACAGTGGGACACAGCGGGCACACAGCGGGGACACAGCGGGACACAGCGGGGACAGAGCGGGACACAGTCGGAACAGCGGGACACAGTGGGGGACACAGCGGGACACAGCGGGGGACCCAGCAAGGACACAGCGGGACACAGCGGGGGACACAGCAGGCGACACAGCGGGACACAGCGGGGAACACAGCGAGGACACAGCGGGACACAGCGGGACACAGCGTCGATACAGAGGGGACTCTGCGGAGGACACAGCGGGGGAAACAGCGGGGGACAAAGTGGGACACCACGGGACACAGTGTGACACAGCGGGACACAGCGGGGGACACTGCGGGGACACAGCAGGACAAAGCGAGGGACATAGCGGGACACAGCTGCACACAGCGGGGGACACAGCCGGACACAGCGGGGGAAACAGTGGGGGACACAGTGGGACACGGTGGGACACAGCGGGAAACACATGGGGAACACAGCGGGACACAGCGGGGACACAGCGGGACTCAGCGGGGGACACAGCAGTATACAGCAGGACACAGCGGGGACACAGCAGGGACACAGCGGGGGACACAGCGGGACACAGCGGGACACAGCGGGGAACACAGCGGGACACAGAGGGGGACACAGAGGGGTACACAGCGGGACACAGCAGGGGACACAGCGGGACACAGCGGGGAACACAGCGAGGACACAGCGGGACACAGCGGGACACATCGTCAATACAGAGGGCACTCAGCGGGGGACACAGCGGGAAACAACGGGGGACAAAGTGGCATACCACGGGACACAGTGTGACACAGCGGGACACAGCGGGGACATTGCGGGGACACTGCAGGAAAAAGCGGGGGACACGGCCGGACACAGTGGGACACAGCGGGGGACACAGCGGGGGACAGCGGAGACAGATTGGCCACAGCGGGACACAGCGGTGACACAGCTGGACACAGCCGGTTACACAGCGGGACACAGCGGGCACACCGGGGACACAGCGGGACACAGCGGGACACAGCGGAGACACAGTGGGACACAGCAGGACAAAGCCGGGGACACAGAGGGACAGAGCTGGGGACACAGCGAGGACACAGTGGGACACAGCGGGGGACACAGTGAGGACACAGCGGGACACAGCCGGGGAAAAAGCGGGACATAGCGGGGACACAGCAGTGGACAAAGAGGGACACAGCGGGGGACACAGCCGTACACAGCGGGGGAAACAGTGGGGGACACAGCGGGACACAATGGGACACAGCGGGGGACACATGGGGGACACAGCGGGACACAGCGGGGACACAGCGGGACTCAGCGGGGGACACAGCAGTATACAGCAGGACACAGCGGGGACACAGCAGGGACACAGCGGGGGACACATGGGGACACAGCGGGACACAATGGGGAACACAGCGGGACACAGAGGGGGACACAGAGGGGTACACAGCGGGACACAGCTGGGAACACAGCGAGGACACAGCGGGACAAAGAGGGACACAGCGTTGATACATCGGGAACACAGCAGCACAGAGCGGGGACACAGCTGGGGACACAACGGGACACATCGCGGGACACAGCGAGGACCCAGCGGAACACAGCGTGGGACACAGCGAGGACACAGTGGGACACAGCGGGACACAGCGGGGACACAGCAGAAGACACAGCCTGACCTGTGGTGGACACAGCGGGACACAGCAGGGACTCACCGGGGGACACAGCGGGGGACAAACTGGGATACCACGAGACACAGTGGGAAACAGTGGGACACAGCGGGGACACTGCGGGAACATAGTGGGACACAGCGGGGTACACAGCGTGACACAGCAGTGGACACAGCGGGGACACAACGGGACACAGCGCGGGACACAGCGAGGACACAGTGGGTCACAGCGGGACACAGCATGGGACAAAGCAGGAGACAGCGGGGGACACAGCGAGGACACAGCTGGACACAGCGGGGTACACAGCGGGACACAGCGGGGGACACAGAAGGGTACACAGCGGGACACAGAGAGAAACACAGCGAGGTCACAGCGGGGGCCAAAGCAGGACAACACGGGACACAGTGTGACACAATGGGACACAGCGGAGACACTGCAGGGGCACAGCGGGAGAAAGCGGGCGACATAGCGGGACACAGCGGGACACAGCGGGGGACACAGTGGGGACACAGCGGGGGACACAGGGGGACACAGCGGGTCACAGCCGGGGATACTGCGGGACACAGCGGGGGACACAGAGGGGTACACAACGGGACACAGCAGGGAACACAGCGCAGACACAGCAGGACACACCGGGACACAGCGTCAATACAGCGGGGACAGAGCGGGTCACAGCAGGGACACAGCGGGACACAGCGGGGGACACAGCGGGACACAGCGGGGGACACAGCGGGACACAGCGGGGACACAGCGGGACACAGCGGGACACAGCGGGGGACACAGCGGAACACAGCTTGGGACACAGCGAGGACAAAGCGGGACACAGCGGGACACAGCGGGGACACAGCAGGGACACAGCAGGGACACAGCGGGGTTCACAGCGGGGTACACAGTGGGACACAACGGGGAACACAGCGAGGACACAGCGGGACCCAGCAGGACACAGCGTCGATACAGCGGAGACACAGCGGGACACAGCGGGGTACACAGCTGGGGCCACAACGGGACACAGCAGTGGACACAGCGAGGACACAGCGGGAAACAGCGGGTACACTGCGGGAACATAGCAGGACACAGCGGGATACCGAGCGGGACACAGCGGGGTCACAGAGTGGTACACAGCGGGACACAGCGGGAAACACAACGAGGTCACAGCGGGGGACAAAGCGGGACAACACGGGACACAGTGTGACACAGCGGGACACAGCGGGACACAGAGGGGGACAGAGCGGGGGACAGAGAGGGGACACAGCGGGACACAGCGGGGACACAGCTGGACACAGCGGGGTACACAGAGGGACACAGCGGGCACACAGTGGGGACACAGCAGGACACAGCGGGACACAGCGGGGACACAGCACGACAGAGCATGACACAGCGAGGACACGGACACATTGGGCCACAGCGAGGTACACAGCTGGGGACACAACGGGACACAGCGGGGGACACAGCGAGGACACAGCGGGACACAGCGGGACACTGTGGGAACATAGTGGGACACAGCGGGGTACACAGCGGGACACAGCGGGTCACAGCTGGGGACATAGCGGGGACACAGCAGGACACAGCGGGGGACACAGCGAGGACACAGCGTGACACAGCGGAACACAGCGGGGGAGAAAGCGGGAGACAGCGGGGGACACAGTGAGGACACAGAGGGACACAGCGGCCACACAGAGGGGACTCAGCGGGGAACACAGCAGGGGACAAAAAGGGACACCACGGGACACAGTGTGACACAGTGGGACACAGCGGGACCCTGCGGGGACACAGCAGGACAAAGCAGGGGACACGGCGGGACACAGCGGGACAAAGTGGGGGACACAGTGGGACACAGCGGAGACAGAGATGGGCCACAGCGGGACACAGCCGTGACACAGCTGGACACAGCGGGGTACACAGCAGGACACAGCGGGACACAGCGGGGACTCACCAGGGGACACAGCGGGGGACAAACTGGGACACCACGGGACACAGTGGGACACAGCGGGACACAGCGGGGACACTGCGGGAACATAGCGGGACACAGCGGGGTACACAGCGGGACACAGCAGTGGACACAGCGGGGACACAGCGGGACACAGCAGGGGACACAGTGAGGACACAGCGGGACACAGCCGGTGAAAAAGCGGGACATAGCGGGGACACAGCAGTGGACAAAGAGGGACACAGTGGGGACACAGCCTTACACAGCGGGGGAAACAGTGGGGGACACAGCGGGACACAATAGGACACAGCTGGGGACGCATGGGGGACACAGCAGGACACAGC
>NW_012298254.1:0-4061 GCF_000151885.1 Dipodomys ordii | reverse complement strand
GAAGGAGAAGCAGAAAGAGAAGGAGAAGATGCAGTAGCAGGAGAAGAAGAAGCACAAGAAACAGAAGAAGCTGAAGAAACAAAAGCAGGACCTGAAGCAGAAGAAACAGAACAAGCTGAAGAAGCAGTAGCAGAAGCAGAACGAGAAGCAGAAGAAGAAGAAGGAGAAGGAGAAAGAGAAGGATTAGGAGTAGGAAGAGCAGAAGGACAATCAGAAGCAGAACGAGAAGCAGAAGGAGAAGCAGAAGGAGAAGCAGAAGGAGAAGCAGGAGAAGGAGAAGCAGAAGCAGAAGAAGCATCAGAAGGAGAAGCAGAAGCAGAAGAAGATGCAGAAGGAGAAGCAGGAGAAGCAGAAGAAGCAAAAGCAGAATGAGAAGCAGAAGTAGGAGAAGGAGAAGGAGAAGGAAAGGCAGCAGAAGCAATAGGAGAAGCAGAAGGAGAAGCAGAAGCAGAATGAGAAGCAGAAAGAGAAGCAGTAGAAGCAGTAACAGGAGAAGCAGAAGCACAAGAAACAGAAGCAGAAGCACTGGGAGAAGCTGAAGCAGAAGGAGAAGGAGCAGCAGAAGGAGAAGCAGAAGCAGAAAGAGAAGCAGAAACAGAAGGACAACAAATGGAGAAGCAGGAGAATCAGAAGAAGCAGATGTAGAATCAGAAGAAACAGAAGAAGAAGAAGCAGAAGAAACAGAAGCAAAAGAAATAGAAGAAGGAGAAGAGCAGAAGGAGAAGAAGAAGGAGAAGCAGAAGCAGAAGGAGAAGCAGAAAGAGAAGCAGGAGAAGCAGAAGAAGCAGGAGAAGCAGAAGCAGAAGAAACAGAAGAATCCGAAGAAGCAGAAGCAGAATCTGAAGCAGAAGGAGAAACAGAAGACGCACAATCTGAAGCAGAAGCAGAAGAAACAGAAATAGTAGAATAAGCAGAAGCAGAAGCAGCAGGAGAAGCAGAAGAAGAAGACGGAGAAGGCGAGAGAGAAGGATTAGGAGTAGGAGAAGCAAAAGGATAAGCAGAAGCAGAAAGAGACGCAGAAGGAGAAGCAGCACGAGAAGTAGGAGAAGCAGGAGAAGCAGAAGCAGGAGAAGCAAAAGAAACAGAAGACACAGAAGCAGAATGAGAAGCAGAAGGAGAAATTGAAGCAGAAGCAGAAGGAGAAGCAGAAGAAGGAGAAGGAGAAGCAGAAAGAAAAGCAGAAAGAGAAGCAGAACGAGAAGCAGGAGAAGCAGAAGCAGGAGAAGCAGAAGCAGAAGAAACAGAAGAAGGAGAAGACGCAGAAGCAGAAGGAGAAGCAGAAACAGAAGGAGAAGCAGAAAGAGAAGGAGGGGAAGCAGAAGAAGCAGAAGCAGGAGAAGCAGAAGCATAAGAATCCGAAGAAGCAGAAGCAGAACCTGAAGCAGAAGAAGAAGCAGAAGAAGCAGAATCTGCAGAAGCAGAAGGAGAAGCAGAAGCAGAAAGAGAAGCAAAATCAGAAGGAGAAGCAGAAGAAACAGAAGAAACACAAGCAGTAGCAGAAGAAGCTGAAGATGTAGAAGCAGAAAAAGAAGCACAAGACATAGTAGAAGAACGAGAAGGAGAAACAGAAGGAGAAGCAGAGGGAGAAGCAGAAAGAGAATCAGGAAAAGCAGAAGAAGCAGACGGAGAAGCAGAAGAAGGAGAAGGAGTTTCAGAAGCAGAAGAAGAAGCAGAAGGAAAAGCACAAGCAGAAGGAGATGCAGAAGGAGAAGCAGGAGAAGGAGAAGAAGCAGAAGCATAAGGAGAAGAACTAAAGTGAAGAGGCAGAAGCAGAAGAAGCAGAAGCAGAAGTAGGAAGAGAAGCCGACGAAGAGAAGCAGAACGAGAAGCAGGAGAAGCAGAAGAAGCAGAAGCGGGAGAAGCAGAAGAAGAAGAAACAGAAGAAGGAGAAGGAGCAGAAGCCAAAGGAGAAGCAGAAGCAGAAGGAGAAGCAGAAAGAGAAGCAGGAAAAGCAGAAAAAGCAGAAGCAGGAGAAGCAGAAGCAGAAGAAACAGGAGAAGGACAAGAAGCAGAAGCAGAAGGAGAAGCAGAAACAAAAGGAGAAGCAGAAAGAGAAGAAGGGGAAGCAGAAGAAGCAGAAGCAGGAGAAGCAGAAGAAGAAGAAACAGGAGAAGCCGAAGAAGCAGAAGCAGAATCTGAAGCAGGAGAAACAAAAGAAGCACAATCTGAAGCAGAAGAAACAGAAATAGTAGAATAAGCAGAAGCAGAAGCAGCAGGAGAAGCCGAAGAAGAAGACGGAGAAGGCGAGAGAGAAGGATTAGGAGTAGGAGAAGCAAAAGGATAAGCAGAAGCAGAATGAGACGCAGAAGGAGAAGCAGCACGAGATTTAGGAGAAGCAGAAGCAGGAGAAGCAGAAGAAACAGAAGACACAGAAGCAGAATGAGAAGCAGAAGGAGAAATTGAAGCAGAAGCAGAAGGAGAAGCAGAAGCAGAAGGAGAAGCAGAAGTAGGAGAAGGAGAAGCAGAAAGAGAAGCAGAAAGAGAAGCAGAACGAGAAGCAGGAGAAGCAGAAGCAGGAGAAGCAGTAACAGAAGAAACAGAAGAAGGAGAAGAAGAAGAAGCAGAAGGAGAAGCAGAAACAGGAGGAAAAGCAGAAAGAGAAGCAGGAGAAGCCGAAGAAGCAGCAGCAGGAGAAGCAGAAGCAGAAGAAGCCGAAGAAGCAGAAGCAGAACCTGAAGCAGAAGGAGAAGCCGGAGAAGCAGAAGAAGCAGAACCTGGAGAAGCAGAAGGAGAAGCAGAAGCAGAAAGAGAAGCAAAAGCAGAAGGAGAAGCAGGAGAAACAGAAGAAGCAGAGGCAGTAGCAGAAGAAGCAGAAGATGCAGAAGCAGAAGGAGAAGACGCAAGGAGAATGCAGGAAAAGCAGAAGAACGAGAAGGAAAAGGAGAAGGAGAAACAGAAGGAGAAGCAGAAAGAGAAGCAGAAGAAGGAGCAGGAGAAAGAAAAGCAGCAGGAGAAGCAGAAAGAGCAGCAGAAGGAGAAGCAGGAGATGCAGAAACAGGAGAAGCAGAAGCAGAAGAAACAGGAGAAGGACAAGAAGCAGAAGCAGAGGGAGAAGCAGAAACAGAAGGAGAAGCAGAAAGAGAAGTAGTGGAAGCAGAAGAAGCAGAAGCAGGAGAAGCAGAAGCATAAGAATCCGAAGAAGCAGAAGCAGAACCTGAAGCAGAAGGAGAAGCAGAAGAAGCAGAAGAAGCAGAATCTGGAGAAGCAGAAGGAGAAGCAGAAGGAGAAGCAGAAGCAGAAAGAGAATCAAAAGCAGAAGAAGAAGCAGAAGAAACAGAAGAAGTAGAAGCCGTAGCAGTTGTAGCAGAAGCAGAACGAGAAGCAGAAAGAAAAGCAGAAGAACAAGAAGGAGAAGGGGAAACAGAAGGAGAAGCAGGAGGAGAAGCAGAAAGAGAAGCAGGTAAAGCAGAAGAAGAAGAAGCAGAAGGAGAATCAGAAGGAGAAGCAGAAGAAGGAGAAGCAGAAGAAGATGCAGAAGGAGAAGCAGGAGAAGCAGAAGAAGCAGAAGCAGAAGGAGAAGAAGGACAAGCAGAAGAAGCAGAAGCAAAAGGAGAAGCAAAAGAAGGAGAAGGAGAAGGAGAAGCAGAGGCAGAAGAAGAAGCATAAGGACAAGCACAAGCAGAAGGAGATGCAGAAGGAGAAGCAAGAGAAGCAGAAGAAACAGAAGCTGAAGGAGAATCAGAAGTAGGAGCAGGAGAAGGAGGAGAAGCAGAAGCAGAAGGAGAAGCAGAAGCGGAATGAGAAGCAGAAAGAGAAGCAGGAGAAGCACAAGAAACAGAAGCAGGAGAAGCCGAAAGAGAAGAAGCAGAAGAAGCAGAAACAGAATCAGAAGTAGAAGCAGAAGCAGAAGGAGAAGCAGCAGAAGAAGTAGAAGCAGAAATTCAGGCAGGAGAAACAGAAGAAGCAGATGCAGAAGCAGAAGGAGAAGCAAAAAGAGAAGCAGACGAAGAAGTAGAAGATGCAGCAGATGGAGAAGCAGCAGATGATCAGAAAAAGAAGTAGGAGAAGCAGATGCAGAAGAGAGTAGAAGCAGAGAGCAGAGATGAGCAGTAGAGCATAGA
>NW_012298253.1:0-4061 GCF_000151885.1 Dipodomys ordii | reverse complement strand
AGATACAACTTCCATACAGCGGGGACACAGCTTTACACAGTGTGGTACACAGCTGTACACACAACGGGACACAGTGGGGGCACAGCGGGACACAGCGGTACACACTGGGACACAGCGGGGACAAAGCGTGAGACAGAGTGGGGGACAGAGCGGGAGACAGCGGGGGACACAGCGAGGTCACAGCAGGACACAGTGGTGACACAGCGGGGGACACAACTTGACACAGCGGGTGACACAGCGGGGGACACAGATGGGAACACCAAGGGACACAGCGGGGGACACAGCGAGGACACAGCGGGACACAGCGGGACACAGCGTGGACACTGCGGGAACATAGCGGGACACAGCGGGTTACACAGCGGGACACAACGGGACACAGCTTGGGACACAGCAGGGACACAGCGGGACACAGCGGGGGACACAGCAAGGACACAGCCTGACAGAGCGGGACACAGCGTGGGACAAAGCGGGAGACAGTGTGGGACACAGCGGGACACAGCGGGACACAGCGGGGGACACAGCGGGACACAGCGGTGCACCCAGCGAGGACACAGCGGGAAACAGTGGGGGATACAGCGAGGAAACAGCGGGGACACAGCGGAGGACAGCGGGACACAGCGGGGAACACAGCGAAGACACATCGGGACACAGCGTCGATACAGCAGGGACAGTGCGTTACACAGCATGGTACACAGCTGTGGACACAACGCGACACAGTGGGGGCACAGCGGGACACAGCGGGACACAGTGGGACACAGCGGGGAGAAAGCGTGAGACACAGCGGAGGACAGAGTGGGAGACAGCGGGGGACAAAGCGAGGACACAGCGGGACAAAGCGGTGACACAGCAGGGACTCAGCGAGTGACACAGCGGGACACAGCAGGACACAGCGGGGGACACAGCGGGGGATACAGGGGGGACACAGCGGGACACAGCGGGGAACACAGCGAGGACACAGCGGGACACAGCGGGACACAGTGGGGACACAATAGTGGACACAGCAGGACACAGCACGGGACACAGCAGGGGATACAGGGGGGACACAGCGGGACACAGCGGGGAACACAGCAAGGACACAGCGGGACACAGCGGGACAGAGCGTCGATACAGCAGGGACACAGCTTTACACAGCGTGGTACACAGCTGTGGACACAACGGGACACAGTGGGGGCACAGCGGGACACAGCGGGACACAGTGGGACACAGTGGGGACAAAGCGTGAGACACAGCGGGGGACAGAGCAGGAGACAGCAGGGGACACAGCGAGGACACAGCGGTACACAGCGGGACACAGTGGGGGACAGAGCGTGGGACACAGCGAGACACAGCGGGGACAAAGCTGGACACAGTGGGGGACACAGCTGGACACAGCAGGTTACACAGCGGGACACAGCGGGCACACAGCGGGGACACTGCGGGACACTGCTGGACACAGCTGGGACACAGCGAGACACAGCGGGACAAAGCGGGGGACACAGCGGGACACAGCGGGCACATAGCGGGGACACAGCAGGACACAGCGGGACACAGTAGGGACAGAGCGGGACACATCGGGACACAGCGGGACACAGCCGGGGACACAGCGGGACACAGCGGGGAACACAGCGAGGACACAGCGGGACACAGCGGGGAACACAGCGAGGACACAGTGGGAACCAGCCGGACACAGCGTCGATACACTGGGGACACAGCGTTACACAGCGTGGTACACAGCTGTGGACACAACCAGACACACTGGGGGCACAGCGGGACACAGTGGGACACAGTGGGACACAGCAGGGACAAAGCATGAGACACAGCGAGGTACAGAGTGGGAGACAGCTGGGGACACAGCGAGGACACAGCGGGACACAGAGGCTACACAGAGGGGACTCAGCGGGGGACACAGCGGGGAACAAAGCGGGACACCACGGGACACAGTGTGACACAGCGGGACACAGCGGGGACACTGCGGGGACACAGCGGGACACAGCGGGGGACACAGCGGGACACAGCGGGACACAGCGGGACACAGCGGGGGACACAGCGGGACACAGCGGGATACACAGCGTGGGACACAGCTGGACACCGCGGGACACAGCGGGGGACACAGGGAGGACACAGCGGGACACAGCGGGGGACACAGCGAGGACACAGCGGGTGACACCGCGGGGGACACAGCAGGGGATACAGCGGGACACAGCGGGGGACACAGCGGGACACAGCGGGGGACAGAGCGTGGGACACAGCGAGACACAGCGGGGACAAAGCTGGACACAGCATGGTACACAGAGGGACACAGCGTTGACACAGCGGGGAAACAGCGTGTCACAGCAGGACACAGCGGGACACAGCGGGGGACACAGCGAGGACACAGCGGCACACAGCACAGGACACAGCAAGGACACAACGGGACACAGCGGGGGACACAGCGGGACAAAGCGTGGGACACAGCTGGACACAGCGGGACACAGCGGGGGACACAGGGAGGACACAGCGGGACACAGCGAAAGACACAGCAAGGACACAGCGGGACACAGAGGCTACACAGAGGGGACTCAGCGGGGGACAAAGCGGGACACCACGGGACACAATGTGACACAGCGGGACACAGCGGGGGACACAGTGGGACACAGCTGGGGACACAGATGGGGACACAACGGGACACAGCGAGGGACACAGCGAGGACACAGCGGGACACAGCGGGACCCAGAGGCGACACAGAGGGGACTCAGCGGGGTACACAGCGGGGAACAAAGCGGTACACCACGGGACACAGTGTGACACAGCGGGACACAGCGGGGACACTGCGGGGACACAGTGGGACAAAGCGGGAGACAGCGGGGCACAGCGGGGAACACAGCGAGGACACAGCGGGACAAAGCTGGGGACACAGCGGGACACAGCGGGACACAGCGGGGGACACAGCGGGACACAGCGGGGGACACAGCGAGACACAGCGGGATACACAGCGTGGGACACAGCTGGACACAGCGGGACACAGCGGGGGACACAGGGAGGACACAGCGGGACACAGCGGAGACAGAGAGGGGACACAGCGAGACTCAGCGGTGACACAGCTGGACCCAACGGAGTACATAGCGGGACAAAACGGGCACAAAGCGGGGACACAGTGGGACATAGCGGGACACAGCAGGGACACAGCGGGACACAGCAGGACACAGCAGGGAACACAGCGGGACACAGCAGGGGACCCAGCGTGGACACTGCGGGACACAGCGGGGGACACAGCGAGGACACAGCGGGGGACAAAGCGGGACACAGCGGGGAACACAGCGAGGACACAGCGGGACCCAGCAGGATACAACTTCCATACAGCGGGGACACAGCTTTACACAGTGTGGTACACAGCTGTACACACAACGGGACACAGTGGGGGCACAGCGGGACACAGCGGTACACACTGGGACACAGCGGGGACAAAGCGTGAGACAGAGTGGGGGACAGAGCGGGAGACAGCGGGGGACACAGCGAGGTCACAGCAGGACACAGTGGTGACACAGCGGGGGACACAACCTGACACAGCGGGTGACACAGCAGGGGACACAGATGGGAACACCAAGGGACACAGCGGGGGACACAGCAAGGACACAGCGGGACACAGCGGGACACAGCGGGGACACTGCGGGAACATAGCGGGACACAGCGGGTTACACAGCGGGACACAACGGGACACAGCTTGGGACACAGCAGGGACACAACGGGACACAGGGGGGACACAGCGAGGACACAGCCTGACAGAGCGGGACACAGCGTGGGACAAAGCGGGAGACAGTGTTGGACACAGCGGGACACAGCGGGGGACACAGCGGGACACAGCGGTGCACCCAGCGAGGACACAGCGGGACACAGTGGGGGATACAGCGAGGAAACAGCGGGGACACAGCGGGGGACAGCGGGACACAGCGGGGAACACAGCAAGGACACAGCGGGACACAGCATCGATACAGCAGGGACACAGCGTTACACAGCGTGGTACACAGCTGTGGACACAACGGGACACAGTGGGGGCACAGCGGGACACAGCGGGACACAGTGGGACACAGTGGGACAAAGCGTGA
>NW_012298252.1:0-4061 GCF_000151885.1 Dipodomys ordii | reverse complement strand
GGAGAAGCAGAAGCTTAAGAATCCGTAGAAGCAGAAGCTAGAACTTGAAGCTAATAGCGGAAGCAGGAGAAGCAGAAGAAGCAGAATCTGGAGAAGTTGAATGAGAAGCTGAAGGAGAAGCAGAAGTTGATAGAGTATCATAAGCAGAAGGAGATGCAGAAGAAACAGAAGAAGCAGTAGCAGTTGCAGCAGAAGCAGAAGGAGAAGCAGTAAGAAAAGCAGAAGAATGAGAAGGAGAAGGAGAAACATAAGGAGAAGCAGAAGGAGAATCAGAAGGAGAAGCAGAAGAAGCAGATGGAGAAGCAGAAGCAGAAGAAGCAGAAGGAGATTCAGAAGGAGAAACAGAAGCAGAAGAAGCAGCAGAAGGAGAAGCAGAAGCAGAAGAAGATGAAGAAGGAGAAGCAGGAGAAGCAGAAGAAGCAGAAGCAGAAGGAGAAGTAGAAGTAGGAGAAGGAAGAGCTGCAGAAGAAATAGGAGAAGCAGAAGGTGAAGCAGAAGCAGAATGAGAAGCAGAAAGAGAAGCAGTAGAAGCAGAAGAAGCAGGAAAAGAAGAAGCAGAAGAAAGAGAAGAAGAAGAAGAAGAAGAAGAAGAAGAAGAAGAAGAAGAAGAAGAAGAAGAAGAAGAAGAAGAAGAAAAAGAAAAAGAAAAAGGAGGAGGAGGTGGTGGTGGAGGAGGAGGAGGAGAAGCATAAGGAGAAGCAGTAGAAGCAGAAGAAGCAGAAGCAGGAGAAGCAGAAGCAGCAGAAGAAGAATAAGCAAAAGAAGCAGAATCAGAGGGAGAAGCAGAAGAAAGAGAAGGAGCAGAAGGAGAAAGAGAAGCAGAAGGAGAATAAGAAGGAGAAGCAGAAGAAGGAGAAGCAGAAGCAGAAGAAGCAGCAGAAGGAGAAGCAGAAGCAGAAGAAGATGCAGAAGGAGAAGCAGGAGAAGCAGAAGAAGCAGAATCAGAAAGAGAAACAGAAGTAGGAGAAGGAGAAGGAGAAGGAAGGGCAGCAGAAGCAATAGGAGAAGCATTAGGAGAAGCAGAAGCAGAATGAGAAGCAAAAAGAGAAGCAGTAGAAGCAGAAAAACCAGGAGAAGCAGAAGAAAGAGAAGAAGAAGAAGAAGAAGAAGAAGAAGAAGAAGAAGAAGAAGAAGAAGAAGAAGAAGAAGAAGAAGAAGAAGGAGAAGCATAAGGAGAAGCATAAGGAGAAGCATAAGGAGAAGCATAAGGAGAAGCAGTAGGTGCAGGAGAAGCAGAAGAAATAGAATAAGCAAAAGAAGCAGAAGCAGTGGGAGAAGCAGAAGAAGGAGAAGGAGAAGGAGCAGCAGAAGGAGAAGCAGAAGCAGAAAGAGAAGCAGAAACAGAAGGAGAACAAAAGGAGAAGCAGGAGAATCAGAAGTAGCAGAAGTAGAAACAGAAAGAGAAGTAGAAGAAGGAGAAGCAGAAGTAGAATCAGAAGAAACAGAAGAAGAAGAAGAAGAAGAAACAGAAGCAATAGAAACAGAAGAAGGAGAAGAGCAGAAGCAGAAGCAGGAGAAGCAGAAAGAGAAGCAGGAGAAGCTGAAGAAGCAGGAGAAGCAGAAGCAGAAGTAACAGGAGAAGCCGAAAAAGCCGAAGCAGAATCTGAAGCGGAAGGAGAAACAGAAGAAGCACAATCTGAAGCAGAAGCAGAAGAAACAGAAATAGTAGAATAAGCAGAAGCAGAAGCACCAGGAGAAGCAGAAGAAGAAGAAGGAGAAGGTGAAAGAGAAGGATTAGGAGTAGGAGAAGCAAAAGGATAAGCAGAACCAGAAAGAGACGCAGAAGAAGAAGCAGCACGAGAAGTAGGTGTAGCAGGAGAAGAAGAAGCAGGAGAAGTTGAAGAAACAGAAGGCGCAGAAGCAGAATGAGAAGCAGAAGGCGAAATTGTAGCAGAAGCAGAAGGAGAAGCAGAAGCAGAAGAAGAAGCAGAAGAAGGAGAAGGACAAGGAGAAGGAGAAAGAGAAGCAGAAAGAGAAGCAGAACGAGAAGCAGGAGAAGCAGAAGCTGGAGAAGCCGAAGCAGAAGAAACAGAAGAAGGGGAAGAAGCAGAAAGAGAAGCAGAAACAGAAGGAAAAACAGAAAGTGAAGCAGGAGAAGCAGAAGAAGCAGCAGCAGGAGAAGCAGAAGCAGAAGAAGCCGAAAAAGCAAAAGCAGAACCTGAAGCAGAAGGAGAAGCAGGAGAAGCAGAAGAAGCAGAATCTGGAGAAGCAGAAGGAGAAGCAGAAGCAGAAAGAGAAGCAAAAGCAGAAGGAGAAACAGAAGAAACAGAATTAGCAGAGGCAGTATCAGAAGAAGCAGAAGATTCAGAAGCAGAAGGAGAAGCAGAAGGAAAAGCAGAACTAGAAGGAGAAGGAGAAGGAGAAACAGGAGTAGAAGCAGAAAGAGAAGCAGAAGAAGGAGCAGTACAAGGAAAAGCGGCAGGAGAAACAGAAAGAGCAGCAGAAGGAGAAGCAGGAAATGCAGAAACAGGAGAAGAACAAGCAGAAGAAACAGGAGAAGGACAAGAAGCAGAAGCAGAAGGAGAAGCAGAAAGAGAAGGAGGGGAAGCAGAAGAAGGAGAAGCAGAAGCATAAGAATCCGAAGAAGCAGAAGCAGAACCTGAAGCAGAAGGAGAAGCAGGAGAAGCAGAAGAATCAGAATCTGGAGAAGCAGAATGAGAAGCAGAAGGAGAAGCAGAAGCAGAAAGAGAATCAAAAGCAGAAGGAGAAGCAGAAGAAACAGAAGAAGTAGAAGCAGTAGCAGTTGTAGCAGAAGCAGTAGGAAAAGCAGAAGGAAAAGCAGAAGAACAAGAAGGAGAAGGAGAAACAGAAGGAGAAGCAGAAGGAGAAGCAGAAAGAGAAGCAGGTAAAGCAGAAGAAGAAGAAGGAGAAGCAGAAAAAGCAGAAGCAGTAGGAGAAGCAGGAAAAGCAGAAGAAGCAGAAGCAAAAGGTGAAGCAAAAGAAGGAGAAGCAGAGGCAGAAGAAGAAGCATAAGGACAAGCACAAGCAGAAGGAGATGCAGAAGGAGAAGCAGGAGAAGCAGAAGAAGCAGAAGCTGAAAGAGAAGCAGAAGTAGGAGAAGGAGAAACAGAAGCAGAAGCAGAAGCAGAAGCAGAATGAGAAGCAGAAAGAGAAGCAGGATGAGGACAAGAAACAGAAGCAGAAGAAGCCGAAAGAGAAGAAGCAGAAACAGAAGCAGAAGGAGAAGCAGAAGCAGAAGGAGAAGCAGGAAAAGCAGAAGAAGCAGAAGCAAAAGGTGAAGCAAAAGAAGGAGAAGGAGAAGCAGAGGCAGAAGAAGAAGCATAAGGACAAGCACAAGCAGAAGGAGATGCAGAAGGAGAAGCAGGAGAAGCAGAAGAAGCAGAAGCTGAAAGAGAAGCAGAAGTAGGAGAAGGAGAAGGAGGAGAAGCATAAGCAGAAGGAGAAGCAGAAGCAGAATGAGAAGCAGAAAGAGAAGCAGGAGGAGGACAAGAAGCAGAAGCAGGAGAAGCCGAAAGAGAAGAAGCAGAAACAGAAGCAGAAGGAGAAGCAGAAGCAGAAGGAGAAGCAGCAGAAGAAGTAGAACCAGAAATTCAGCCACGAGAAACAGAAGAACCAGAAGCAGAAGGAGAAGCAAAAAGAGAAGCAGAAGGAGAAGTAGAAAAAGCAGCAGAAGAAGCAGAAAAACAAGCAGGAGAAGCAGAAGCAGAAATAGAAGTAGAAGCAGAAGAAGCAGAAGAAGAAGCAGTAGAAGCATAAGAAGCAGAAGCAGGAGAAGCAGAACCAGAAGAAAAAGAAGAAGCATAAGAAGCAGAAGCAGAGGGAGAAACAGAAGAAGGAGAAGGAGCAGCAGAAGGTGAAGCAGAAGGAGATGCAGAAGCAGAAAGAGAAGCAGAAATAGAAGAAGAAGAAGGAGAAGTTGGAGAATCAGAAGAAGCAGAAGCAGAAAGAGAAGCAGAAGAAGGAGAAGGAGAAGCAGAAGGAGAAGGACAAGCAGGAGAAGCAGAAGAAGCAGAAGCGGGAGAAGCAGAAGAAGAAGAAGAACCAGAAGAAGGAGAAGGAGCAGAAGGAGAAGCAGAAGCAGAATGAGATGCAGAAAGTGA
>NW_012298251.1:0-4062 GCF_000151885.1 Dipodomys ordii | reverse complement strand
ACAGCGGGAACACTGCTGGACACAGCGGGGTACACAGTGGGACACAGGGGGCACACAGTGGGGACACAGCGGGGGACACAGCGGGACACAGCGGGTCACAGCGGGGGACACAGCGGGGGACAGCAGAGGACAGAGAGGGGACACAGCGGACACAGCGGGGTAAACAGAGGGACACAGCGGGCACACAGTGGGGACACAGCGGGACAAAGCAGGACACAGCGGGGACAGAGCAGGACAGAGCGTGACACAGCGAGGACACATTGGGACACAGCGGGACACAGAGGAACTCAGCAGGAGACACAGCAGTACACAGCGGGAGACAGTGTGACACACCGGGGAGACAGCAGGGACACAGTAGGGGACACAGCAGGACACAGCGGGTCACAGCGGGGGACACAGTGGGACACAGCGGGGGACACAGCGAGGACACAGCGGGACACAGTTGCGACACAGAGGGGACTCAGTGGGGGACACAGCGGGGGACAAAGCAGGACACCACGGGACAGTGTGACACATTGGGACACAGCGGGGACACTGCACGGACACAGCGGTACAAAGCGGGGGACACAGCGGGGACTCAGCCGGGGACACAGCGGGGGACAAAGCGGGACACCACGGAAAACAGCGGGTCACAGCGGGAAACAGCGGTGACCCTGTGGGGACACAGCGGGACCCAGTGGGGGACACAGCGGGACACAGCGGGGACTCACCTGGGGACCCAGCGAAGGACAAACTGGGACACCACGGGACACAGTGGGACACAGCGGGACACAGAGGGGACACTGCGGGAACATAGCGGGACACAGCGGGGGACACAGGGGGACACAGTGGGACACAGCAGGGACAGAGCGGGACACAGCGGGACACAGCGGGGACACTGCGGGAACATAGCGGGACACAGCGGGGTACACAGCAGGACACAGCAGTGGACACAGCGGGAACACAGCTGGACACAGTGGGGTACACAGTGGGACACAGGGGGCACACAGTGGGGACACAGCGGGGGACACAGCGAGACACAGCGGGTCACAGCGGGGGACACAGCGGGGGACACAGCGGGGGACAGCAGAGGACAGAGAGGGGACACAGCGGACACAGCGGGGTACACAGTGGGACACATCGGGCACACAGTGGGGACACAGCGGGACAAAGCAGGACACAGCGGGGACAGCAGGACAGAGCGTGACACAGCGAGGACACATTGGGACACAGCGGGACACAGAGGAACTCAGCGGGAGACACAGCAGTAAACAGCGGGAAACAGTGTGACACACCGGGGAGACAGCAGGGTCACAGTGGGGGACAAAGCAGGACACAGCGGGTCACAGCGGGGGACACAGCGGGACACAGCGGGGGACACAGCGAGGACACAGCGGGTCCCAGCGGGACACAGCGTGGGACAAAGCAGGAGACAGCGAGGGACAAAGCGAAGACCCAGCTGGACACAGCGGGGTACACAGCGGGACACAGCGGGGGACACAGAAGGGTACACAGCGGGACACAGCGAGAAACACAGCGAGGTCACAGCGGGGGCCAAAGCGGGACAAAACGGGACACAGTGTGACACAGTGTGACACAGCGGGGACACTGCAGGGGCCCAGCGGGACAAAGCAGGCGACACAGCGGGACACAGCGGGAGACACAGCGGGGGACAGCAGGGGACAGAGAGGGGACACAGCGGGAAACACTAAGGGGGACAGCAGGGGACAGAGAGGGGACACAGCGGAACCCAGCGGGAACACAGCTGGACACAGCGGGGTACACAGCGGGACACAAGGGGCACACAGTGGGGACACAGCAGGGGACAAAGCGGGACACAGCAGGTCACAGCAGGGGACACAGCAGGACACAGCGGGGGACACAGAGGGGTACACAGCGGGACACAGCCGGGAACACAGCGTGGACACAGCAGGACACAGCGGGACACAGCGGTACACAGCGGGACACAGCGGGGGACACAGTGGGACACAGCGGCGACACAGCAGGACAAAGCGGGACACAGTGGGGGACACAGCGGTACACAGCTTGGGACACAGCGAGGACAAAGCGGGACACAGCGGGACACAGCGGGGACACAGCAGGGACACAGCAGGGACACAGCGGGGGACACAGCGGGGGACACAGCGGGACACAACGAGGAACACATCGAGGACACAGCGGGACCCAGCAGGACACAGCGTCGATACAGAGGGGACACAGCGGGACACAGCGGGGTACACAGCTGAGGACACAACGGGACACAGCGGTGGACACAGCGAGGACACAGCGGGACACAGCGGGGACACTGTGGAAACATATCGGGATACAGCGGGTACAGAGCGGGACACAGCGGGGTCACAGAGTGGTACACAGTGGGACACATCGGGAAACAAAGCGAGGTCACAGCAGGGGACAAAGCGGGACAACACGGAACACAGTGTGACACAGCGGGACACAGCGGGACACAGCGGGGGAAACAGCGGGGAACAGCAGAGGACAGAGAGGGGACACAGCGGGACACAGCGGGGACACAGCTGGACACAGCGGGGTACACAGAGGGACACAGCGGGCACACACCGGGGACACAGCGGGACACAAGGGGACACAGCGGGGACACAGTGGGACACAGCGGGACAAAGCGGCAGACACAGCGGGACACAGCAGGCACACAGCGGGTACACAGCGGGACACAGAGGGACACAGCGGGGACACAGCGGGACACAGCCGGACACAGCGGGACACAGCAGGGGACACAGCGGGACACAGTTGGGGACCCAGTGAGGACACAGTGGGACACAGCAGGGGACACAGCGAGGACACAGCGGGGGACACAGCGGGGGCACAGCGGGACACAGCGGGGAACACAGCGAGGACACAGCGGGACACAGCGTCGATACAGGGGGACACAGCGTCGGGACACAGTGGGGGCACAGCCGGACACAGCGGGACACAGTGGGACACAGCAGGGACAAAGCGTGAGACACAGCGGGGGACAGAGAGGGAGAAAGCAGGGGACACAGCGAGGACACAGCGGGACACAGCGGTGACACAACGGGAACTCAGCGGGGGACACAGCGCGACACAGCGGAGGACACAGTGGGACACAGCGGGGGACACTGCGGGACACAGTGTGGGACAGAGCGTGGGACACAGCGAGACACAGCGGGTACAAAGCTGGACACAGCGGGGTACACAGAGGGACACAGCAGGGACACAGCGGGGAAACAGCGAGGACACAGCGGCACACAGTGGGGGACACAGCAAGGACAGAGCGGGACACAGCGGGGGACAAAGCGGGACATAGCGGGGGACACAGTGGGGACACAGCGGGACACAGCGTGGGACACAGGAAGGACACAGAGGTACACAGCGGGGGACAGAGCGAGGACACATTGGGACACAGCGGGACTCAGCGGGGGACACAGCAGTACACAGCGGGACACAGCGGGACACAGAGGGGAAAGAGCATGGACACAGCGGGGGACACAGCGAGACACAGCGGGGGACACAGAGGGGTACACAGCAGGACACAGCGGGGAAAAAAGCGAGGCCACAGCGGAACACAGCGTGGGACACAGCGAGGACACAGAGGGACACAGCGGGACACAGTGGGGACAAAGCAGTAGACACAGCGGGACACAATGTCGGACACAGCGGAACACAGCGGGGGAAACAGGGAGGACACAGCGGGACCCAGCGGGACCCAGCCTCGATACAGCGGGGATACAGCAGGACACAGCGAGGTACACAGCTGGGGACACAACAGGACACAGCGGGGGACACAGCGAGGACTCAGCGGGACACAGCGGAACTCAGCGGGGGACAAAGCGGGAGACAGCGGGGGACACAGCGAGCACACAGCAGGACACAGCGGCCACACAGAGGGGACTCAGTGGGGGACACAGCGGGGGACAAAGAGGGACACCACGGGACACAGTGAGACACAGCGGGACACAGCAGGACACTGTGGGAACACAGTAGGGCAAAGCGGGGGACACTGTGTGATTACATCGGTAACAAAGCGGGGGACAGAGCGGAGACAGAGTATGGCTACAGCGGGACATCTACGTGACACAGCTGGAC
>NW_012298250.1:0-4062 GCF_000151885.1 Dipodomys ordii | reverse complement strand
ACAGCGTCGATACAGCGGGGACACAGCGGGGGACACAGCGTATGGTACACAGCGGGACAAAGCGGGGGAAAATGCGGGACACAGCGGGGACTCAGCGGCGGACACAGAGGGGGACAAACCGGGACACCACGGAACACAGCGGGACACAGCGGGAATCAGCGGTAACCCTGCGGGGACACAGCGGGACACAGCAGGGGACACGGCGGGACACAGCGGGGGACACCGCGGAATACAGTGGGGGACAGAGCATGGGACACAGCGAGACACAAGCGGGGACAAAGCTCGACACAGCGGGGTCTACACAGCGGGACACAGTGGGACCACAGTGGGGACAAACCGGGACACTGAGGGACACAGCAGTACACAGCGGGACACAGCAGGGACAAAGCAGGGACACAGCGGGGAACACAGCGGACAGAGCTGGACACAGAAGGGAAAACAGCGGGACACAGGGGGGGACTCAGAGGGGTACACAGCGGGACACAGCAGGGAACACAGCGAGGACACAGCAGGACCCAGCGGAACACAGCGTCGATACAGCGGGGACACAGCGGGACACATCGGGGGACACAGCATTGACCCAGCGGAATACAACTTGGGAAAAAGCGAAGACACAGCGGGACACAGCGGGACACAACAGGACACAGCGGGGGACACAGCGGGACACAGCGGGGGACACAGCGAGGACACAGTGGGACACAGCGGGGGACACAGGGGGGACACAGCGGGACACAGCGTGGACACAGCGGGAAACAGAGAAGGACACAGAGGGGTACACAGCGGGACACAACAGGGAACCCAGCGGGACACAGCGGGACACAGCGTCGATACAGCGGGGACACAGCAGGACAGAGTGGGGACAAAGCAGGATTCAGCAGGGACACAGCAGTACACATCGGGACACAGCGGGGACACAGCAGGGACACAGTGAGGGACACAGCAGGACACAGCGGAACACAGCGGGGGACACTGCGGGACACAGAGGGGGACACAGAGGGGTACACAGTGGGATACAACGGGGAACACAGCGAGGACACAGCGGGACCCAGCGGGACACAGCGTCGATACATCGGGGACACAGCGGGACACAGCGGGGACAAAGCAGGGGACATAGCGGGGGACAGAGCGGGACACAGCGGGGACAGAGCGGGACCCAGCGGAAAAACAGCAGGGACTCAGGGTGGGACACAGAGGGACAAAGGTGGTCACAGCGGGACACAGCGGGGACACAGCAGGGACACAGCGTCGGACACAGCCGGACACAGTGGGACACAGCAAGGACACAGCGGAACACAGCGGGGGACAGAGCGTGGACACAGCACGGGACACTGCGAGACACAGCAGGGGACAGAGTGGGGGACACAGCGGGACACAGCGGGGAACACTGCGAGGACCCAGTGGGACCCAGCAGGACACAGCGTCGATACAGCGGGGGACACAGCGGGACACAGCGGGGGACACAGGGAGGACACAGCGGGACACAGCGTGGGACACAGCGAGGACACTTTAGGACACAGCGGGGAAACAGCGGTATTCAGCGGGGGACACAGAAGTACACAGCGGGACACAGTCGAACACAGCGGAGACACAGCAGGTACACAGCGGGGGACACAGCGGGACACAGCGGGGGACGCAGACGGGTACACAACGGGACACAGCGGCGAACACAGCGAGGACACAGCGAGGACACAGAGGGACACAGCAGGACACAGCGGGGACACAGCGGGACACTGTGGGGGACAAAGCGGGACACAGCGGGGAACACAGGGAGGACACAGCGGGACCCCTCGGGACCCAGCGTCGATACAGCGGGGACACAGCGGGACACAGCGGGGTACACAGCTGGGGACACAACGCTACACAGCGGGGGAAACAGCAGGGACACAGCGGGAGACACAGCTGGACACAGCGGGGAACATAGCGGGGCACAAAGGAGGACACAGAGGGGTACACAGCGGGACACAGCGGGGAACACAGCGAGGACACAGCGGGACACAGCGGGACACAGCGTCGATACAGTGGGGACACAGCGGGACACAGCGGGGTACACAGCTGGGGACACAACGGGACACATCAGGGGACACAGCGAGGACCCAGAGGAACACAGCGTGGGACAGAGCGAGGACACAGCGGGAAACAGCGGGACACAGCGGGACACAGCGGGGAAAGAGCAATAGACACAGCGGGACCCAGTGGGGGACACAGCGGGGACTCACCGGGGGACACAGCGGGGGACAAACTGGGACACCACGGGACACAGTGGGACACAGCGTGACACAGCGGGGATACTGCGGGAACATAGCGGGACACAGCAGGGTACACAGCGGGGGACACAGTGGGGACACAGCGGGGGACACAGCGAGGACACAGCGGGTCACAGCGGGTCACAGCGTGGGACAAAGCAGGAGACAACGGGGGACACAGCGAGGACACAGCTGGATACAGTGGGGTACACAGCGGGACACAGCAGGGGACATAGAGGGGTACACAGCGGGGCACCGCGGGAAACACAGCGAGGACACAGCGGGGGACAATGCGATACACCACGGGACACAGTGTGACACAGTGGGACGCAATGGGGACACTGCAGGGACACAGCGGGACAAAGCGGGGGACACAGCGGTGGACATAGAGGGGGACAGCAGGGGACAGAGAAGGGACACAGCGGGACACAGCGGGTACACAGCTGGACACACCGGGGTACAGAGAAGGACACAGTGGGCACACAGTGGGGACACAGCGGGACACAGGGGGGACACAGCGTGACACAGGCAGGACATATTGGGACACATCGGGGACACAGCGGAACTCAGCTGGGGACAGAGCAGTACACAGCGGGACACAGCGGGACACACTGGGGACATAGCGGGACACAGCGGGGACACTGCGGGGACACAGCGGATAAAAGCGGGGGACACAGCGGGAAACAGAGGGACACAGCTGGGGACACAGCGGGACACAGCGGTGACACAGCTGGACACTGCGGAGTACATAGCGGGACACAGCGGGACACAGCAGGGACAGAGCGGGACCCAGCGGGACACAGCGTCGAAACAGCAGGAATACAGCGTTACACAGCATGGTACACAGCTGTGGACACAACGGGACACAGTGTGGGCACAGCGGGACACAGCGGGACACAGTGGGACACAGCGGGGACAAAGAGTGAGACACAGCGGGGGACAGAGCGGGAGACAGCGGGGGACACAGCGTGGAAACAGCAGGACACAGCGGGACACAGCAGGGACGGGACAGAGCAGGACACAGAGTGACACAGCGGGACACAGTGGGGGACACAGCGGGACACAGCGGGGGACACAGCAGGGGTCACAGCGGGACACAGCGGGGATCACAGCGAGGACACAGCGGGACCCAGCGGGACACAGCGTCGATACAGCGGGGACACAGCGTTACGCAGCGTGTTACACAGCTGTGGTCACAACGGGACACAGTGGGGGCACAGTGGGACACAGCGGGACACACTGGGACACAGCAGGGACAAAGCGTGAGACACAGCGGGGACAGAGCGGGAGACAGCAGGGAACACAGCGAGGACACAGCGGGACACAGCAGTGACACAGCGGGGGACAAAGCCTTACATAGCAGGGGACAAAGCGGGGGACACAGCGGGACACAGCGGGACACAGTGGAAGACACGGGGGGACACAGCGGGACACAGAGGGGGACACATCGAGGACACATTGGGACACAGTGGGGACACAGCGGGACTCAGCGGGGTCACAGCAGTACACAGCGGGACACAGCGGGATACAGTGGGGGACACAGAGGTGTACACAGCTGGACACAGCTGGGAACACAGCGAGGAAACAGTGGGACCCAGCGGGACACAGCGTCGATACAGCGGGGACACAGCGGGACACAGCGGGGTACACAGCTACGGACAAAACGGGACACAGCGTGGGACACAGCGAGGACACTGCGGGACACAGCGTGGACACAGCAGTTGACACACCGGGACACAGCGGGGGACACAGCGGGACACAGTGGGGAACACAGGGAGGACACAGCGGGACACAGCAGGACCCAGCGTCGATACAGTGA
>NW_012298249.1:0-4062 GCF_000151885.1 Dipodomys ordii | reverse complement strand
AGCGGGACACAGCCAGAGAGAGCGGGCGACAGAGCGGGACACAGCGGGGACACAGCGGGGACACAGCGGGACACAGCAGGGACACAGCGGGACACAGCGGGACACAAGGAGGGACACAGTGGGGACACAGCTGGACACAGCAGGGACACAGCTGGACACAGCGGGACACAGCGGGGACACAGCGGGGACACAGCGGTACACAGCAGGGACACAGCGAGGACACAGCGGGACACAGCGAGGGACACAGCGGGACAAAGCGAGGGACACAGCAGTACAAAGCGGGACACAGCGGGACACAGCGGGAGACACAGAGGGGTACGCAGAGGTGTACACAGCGGGACACAGCGGGGAACACAGCAAGGACACAGTGGGGACACAGCGGGACACAGCGGGTTACACAGCTGGGGACACCAAGGGACACACCGGGGGACATAGCGAGGACACAGCCGAACACAGCGTGGGACACAGCGAAGGTACAGTGGGACACAGCGGGACACAGCAGAACACAGCGGGACACAGCAGGGACACAGCAGTAGACACAGCGGGACAAGCGTGGGACCCAGCGGGACACAGCGGGACACAGCGGGGGACACAGCAGTTCACAGCGGGACCCAGAAGGGGACACAGCGGGACACAGAAGGGGACACAGAGGGGTACACAGCGAGACACAGCGGAAAACACAGCGATGACACAGCGGGACACAGCGGGTACACACCTGTGGACACAAAGGGACACATCGGGGGACACAACGAGGACACAGCGGAATACAGCGTGGGACACAGCGAGGACACAGCGGGACACAGCGGGACACAGCAGAGACACAGCAGTAGACACAGCGGGACACAGCGGGGGACACAGGGAGGACACAGCAGGACACAGAGGGGACTCACCGGGAGACACAGAGGGGGACACAGCGGGGGACAAAGCGGGACACCACGGGACACAGTGGGACACAGCGGGACACAGCGGGACACAGCAGGGGACACAGCAGGGCACAGATGTAGGACACAGCGTGACATAGTGGGGACAGAGCTGGAAACAGCGGGGTACACAGCGGGGCACAGCGCAGAACACAGCAGGGGACACAGCAGGACACAGTGGGGGACAGTGCAAGGGACACAGCGGAACACACCAGGGACACAGCTGGACACAGCGGGAACAGCGGGAACACAGCTGGACACAGCGGGACACAGCAGGGGACACAGCGGGACACAGCGGGGAACACAGAGGGGAAAACAGCCAGGGACACTGCGGGACAAAGCGGGCTATACAGCGGGGGACCCAGCGGGACACAGCGGGGAACACAGTGAGGACACAGCGGGACCCAGCGGGACACAGCGTTGATACAGCGGGAACATATGGGGACACAGCGGGACATAGCAGGACACAGCGGGGACAAAGCGAGAGACACAGCGGGACACAGCGGGGACACAGCGGGACACCGCAGGGACACAGAGGGACACAGCGGTCACAGCGGAAGACACAGTGGGACACAGCCTGGACACAGCGGGGACACAGCAGGACACAACGGGACACAGCAGGGACACAGCATTGGTCACAGCGGGACACAGCGGGGGACAGAGCGGGACACAGCAATGGTCACAGCGGGACAAAGCGGGGGACAGAGTGGAACACAGCGGGGAACACAGCAGGGGACACAGTGGGACACAGCGGGGGACAGAGCGGGACACAGCAATGGTCACAGCGGGACACAGCGGGGGACACAGAGATAAACAGAGGGACAGAGCGAGGACAACGCGGGGGACACAGCGGGGACACAGCAGGACAGAGAGCGGGATAAAGCGGTAGACAGCGGGGGACACAGCGAGGACACAGCGGGACATAGTGGGTACACGGAGGGGACTCAGCGGGGGACACAGCGGGGGACAAAGTAGGACACCACGGGACACAGTGGGACACAGCGGGGACACTGCGGGGACACAGGGGGACAAAGCGGGGGACACAGCGGGGACACAGCAGGGGACCCAGCGGGACAGAGCGGGGACACAGTGGGGACACAGCGGGGGACACAGTGTGGGTTACAGCAGGACACAGCGGGACACAGCGGGGACACAGCGAGGACACAGCAGGACATAGCAGGGAAACAGCGGGACATAACGGGGACACAGCAGTGGACACAGTGGGACACAGCGGGGGACACAGCGGGACACAGCGGTGGACACAGCGGGGGACACAGCGGGACACAGCCAGACACAGTGGGGGAAACGGCGGGACACAACGGGGACACAGCAGGGACACAGCGGGACACAGTGGGGGACACAGTGAGACACAGCGGGACACAGGGAGACAGAGCGGGCGACAGAGCTGGACACAGCGGGGACACAGCGGGGACACAGCGGGACACAGCAGGGACACAGCGGGACACAGCGGGGACACAGCGCGACACAGCAGGGACACAGCGGGACACAGCAGGACAGAGCGGGAGACACAGCGTGACACAGAGGGGGACGCAGAGGTGTACACAGCGGGACACAGCGGGGAACACAGCAAGGACACAGTGGGGACACAGCGGGACACAGCGGGTTACACAGCTGGGGACACAAAGGGACACACCGGGGGACATAGCGAGGACACAGCCGAACACAGCGTGGGACACAGCGAAGATACAGCGGGACACAGTAGGACACAGCAGAACACAGCGGGACACAGCAGGGACACAGCAGTAGACACAGCGGGACAAGCGGGGGACCCAGCGGGACACAGCGGGACACAGCGGGGGACACAGCAGTTCACAGCGGGACACAGAAGGGGACACAGCGGGACACAGAAGTGGACACAGAGGGGTACACAGCGAGACACAGCGGAAAACACAGCGAGGACACAGCGGGACACAGCGTCGATACAGCGGGGACACAGCAGGACACAGCGGGTACACACCTGTGGACACAAAGGGACACATTGTGGGACACAGCGAGGACACAGCGGAACACAGCGTGGGACACAGCGAGGACACAGCGGGACACAGCAGGACAGAGCAGAGACACAGCAGTAGACACAGCGGGACACAGGGGGGGACACAGCGGGACAAAGCGGGGGACACAGCGGGACACAGCGGGACACAGCGGGGGACACAGGGAGGACACAGCGGGACACAGCGGGACACAGCGTCGATACAGCGGGGACACAGCGGGACACAGCGGGTACACACCTGTGGACACAAAGGGACACATCGGGGGACACAGCGAGGACACAGCGGAACACAGCGTGGGACACAGCGAGGACACAGCGGGACACAGTGGGACACAGCAGAGACACAGCAGTAGACACAGTGGGACACAGGGCGGGACACAACGGGACAAAGCGGGGGACACAGCTGGACCCAGCAGGGGACATAGCGGGACACAGCGGGGGACACAGAGATAAACAGAGGGACAGAGCGAGGACAACGCGGGGGACACAGCGGGGACACAGCAGGACAGAGAGCGGGATAAAGCGGTAGACAGCTGGGGACACAGCGAGGACACAGCGGGACATAGTGGGTACACGGAAGGGACTCAGCGGGGTACACAGAGGAGGACAAAGTAGGACACCACAGGACACAGTGGGACACAGCGGGGACACTGCGGGGACACAGCGGGACAAAGCGGGGGACACAGTGGGGACACAGCAGGGGACACAGCGGGACCGAGCGGGGACACAGTGGGGACACAGCGGGGGACACAATGGGGGTTACAGCAGGACACAGCGGGACACAGCGGGACACAGCGGTGGACACAGGGGGGGACACAGCGGGACACAGCCAGACACAGAGGGGGAAACGGCGGGACACAATGGGGACACAGCAGGGACACAGCGGGACACAGCGGGACACAGGGGGACAGAGCGGGTGACAGAGCGGGACACAGCGGGGACACAGCGGGGACACAGCGGGACACAGCAGGGACACAGCGGGACACAGCGGTCACAGCGGGGGACACAGCGAGGACACAGCGGGACACAGCGTTGGACACAGCGGGACAAAGCGGGGGACACAGCAGTACAAAGCGGGACACAGCGGGACAGAGCGGGAGACACAGCGGGACACAGAAGGGGACGTGATGA
>NW_012298248.1:0-4062 GCF_000151885.1 Dipodomys ordii | reverse complement strand
AGGGAGTAGGCAGAAGAAGGAGCATTAGCAGCAGAAAGAGAAGTAGAAGGAGAATCAGAAGGAGAAGCAGAAGAAGGAGTAGCAGAAGCAGAAGAAGCAGCAGAAGGAGAAGCAGAAGCAGAAAAAGATGCAGAAGGAGAAGCAGGAGAAGCAGAAGAAGCAGAAGCAGAAGGAGAAGCAGAAGTAGGAGAAGGAGAAGGAGAAGGAAGTGCAACAGAAGCAATAGGAGAAGCAGAAGGAGAAGCAGAAGCAGAATGAGAAGCAGAAAGAGAAGCAGTAGAAGCAGAAGAAGCAGGAAAAGCAGAAGCAGAAGAAAGAGAAGAAGAAGAAGAAGAAGAAGAAGAGGAAGAAGAAGAAGAAGAAGAAGCATAAGAAGAAGCATAAGGAGAAGCATAAGGAGAAGCAGTAGAAGCAGAAGCAGGAGAAGCAGAAGCAGAAGAAAAATAATCAAAAGAAGCAGAAGCAGAAGCAGTGGGAGAAGCAGAAGAAGGAGAAGGAGCAGCAGAAGGAGAAGGAGAAGGAGAAAGAGAAGCAGAAACAGAAGGAAACAAGAAGGAGAAGCAGGAGAATCAGAAGAAGCAGAAGTAGATGCAGAAAGAGGAGAAGAAGGAGAAGCAGAAGTAGAATCAGAAGAAACAGAAGAAGAAGAAGCAGAAGAAACAGAAGCAAAAGAAACAGAAGAAGGAGAAGAGCAGAAGCAGAAGCTGAAGGAGAAGCAGAAGACGAAGGAGAAGCAGAAAGAGAAGCAGGAGAAGCAGGAGAAGCAGAAGCAGAAGAAACAGGAGAAGCCGAAGAAGCAGAAGCAGAAGCAGAAGCAGAAGGAGAAACAGAAGAAGCACAATCTGAAGCAGAAGCAGAAGAAACATAAATAGTAGAATAAGCAGAAGCAGAAGCACCACGAGAAGCAGAAGAAGAAGAAGGAGAAGGCGAAAGAGAAGGATTAGGAGTAGGAGAAGCAAAAGGATAAGCAGAAGCAGAAAGAGACGTTGTAGGAGAAGCAGCACGAGAAGTAGTTGAAGCAGGAGAAGCAGAAGCAGGAGAAGCAGAAGAAACAGAAGACGTAGAAGAAGAATGAGAAGCACAAGGAGAAATTGAAGCAGAAGAAGAAGCAGAACGAGAAGCAGAAGGAGAAGCATAAGAAGGAGAAGGAGAAGCAGAAAGAAAAGCAGAACGAGAAGCAGGAGAAGCAGAAGCAGAAGAAAGAGAAGGAGAAGAAGCAGAAGCAGAAGGAGAAGCAGAAACAGAAGGAAAAGCAGAAAGAGAAGCAGGAGAAGCAGAAGCAGCAGCAGCAGGAGAAGCAGAAGCAGAAGAAGCCGAAGAAGCAGAAGCAGAACCTGAAGCAGAAGGAGAAGCAGGAGAAGCAGAAGAAGCAGAATCTGGAGAAGCAGAAGGAGAAGCAGAAGCAGAAAGAGAAGCAAAAGCAGAAGGAGAAGCAGAAGAAACAGAAGAAACAGAGGCAGTAGCAGAAGAAGCAGAAGATGCAGAAGCAGAAGGAGAAGCAGAAGGAAAAGCAGAAGAACGAGAAGGAGAAGGAGAAACAGAAGGAGAAGCAGAAAGAGAAGCAGAAGAAGGAGCAGGAGAAGGAAAAGCAGCAGGAGAAGCAGAAAGAGCAGCATAAGGAGAAGCAGGAGATGCAGAAACAGGAGAAGCAGAAGCAGAAGAAACAGGAGAAGGACAAGAAGCAGAAGCAGAAGGAGAAGCAGAAACAGAAGGAGAAGCAGAAAGAGAAGGAGGGGAAGCAGAAGAAGCAGAAGCAGGAGAAGCAGAAGCATAAGAATCCGAAGAAGCAGAAGCAGATCCTGAAGCAGAAGGAGAAGCAGGAGAAGCAGAAGAATCAGAATCTGGAGAAGCAGAATGAGAAGCAGAAGGAGAAGCAGAAGCAGAAAGAGAATCAAAAGCAGAAGGAGAAGCAGAAGAAACAGAAGAAGTAGAAACAGTAGCAGTTTTAGCAGAAACAGTAGGAAAAGCAGAAGGAAAAGCAGAAGAACAAGAAGGAGAAGGAGAAACAGAAGGAGAAGCAGAAGGAGAAGCAGAAAGAGAAGCAGGTAAAGCAGAAGAAGAAGCAGAAGGAGAATCAGAAGGAGAAGCAGAAGAAGGAGAAGAAGAAGCAGAAGAAGATGCAGAAAGAGAAGCAGAAGAAGCAGAAGCAGAAGGAGAAGCAGGAAAAGCAGAAGAAGCAGAAGCAAAATGTGAAGCAAAAGAAGGAGAAGGAGAAGCAGAGGCAGAAGAAGAAGCATAAGGACAAGCACAAGCAGAAGGAGATGCAGAAGGAGAATCAGGAGAAGCAGAAGAAGCAGAAGCTGAAAGAGAAGCAGAAGTAGGAGAAGGAGAAGGAGATGAAGCAGAAGCAGAAGGAGAAGCAGAAGCAGAATGAGAAGCAGAAAGAGAAGCAGGAGGAGGACAAGAAGCAGAAGCAGGAGAAGCCGAAAGAGAAGAAGCAGAAACAGAAGCAGAAGGAGAAGCAGAAGGAGAAGGAGAAGCAGCAGAAGAAGTAGAACAAGAAATTCAGGCACGAGAAACAGAAGAAGCAGAAGCAGAAGGAGAAGCAAAAAGAGAAGCAGAAGGAGAAGTAGAAAAAGCAGCAGAAGAAGCAGAAAAACAAGCAGGAGAAGCAGAAGCAGAAAGAGAAGTAGAAGCAGAAGAAGAAGCAGTAGAAGCAGAAGAAGCAGAAGCAGAAGAAGCAGAACCAGAAGAAAAAGAAGAAGCATAAGAAGCAGAAGCAGAGGGAGAAACAGAAGAAGGAGAAGGAGCAGCAGAAGGTGAAGCAGAAGGAAATGCAGAAGCAGAAAGAGAAGCAAAAATAGAAGAAGAAGAAGGAGAAGTTGGAGAATCAGAAGAAGCAGAAGCAGAAAGTGAAGCAGAAGAAGGAGAAGGAGAAGCAGAAGGAGAAGGACAAGCAGGAGAAGCAGAAGAAACAGAAGCGGGAGGAGCGGAAGAAGAAGAAGAAGAAACAGAAGAAGGAGAAGGAGCAGAAGGAGAAGCAGAAGCAGAAGGAGAAGCAGAAGCAGAAAGAGAATCAAAAGCAAAAGGAGAAGGACAAACAGGAGAAGCAGAAGAAGCAGAATCTGAAGAAGCAGAATAAGAAGCAGAAGGAGAAGCAGAAGCAGAAAGAGAATCAAAAGCAAAAGGAGAAGCAGAAGAAACAGAAGAAGTAGAAGCTGAAGCAGTTGTAGCAGAAGCAGAAGGAAAAGCAGAAGAACAAGAAGGAGAAGTAGAAACAGAAGGAGAAACAGAAGGGGAAGCAGAAAGAGACGCAGGTAAAGCAGAAGAAGAAGAAGCAAAAGGAGAATCAGAAGGAGAACCAGAAAAAGGAGAAGGAGAAGCAGAAGAAGATGCAGAATGAGAAGCAGGAGAAGCAGAAGAAGCAGAAGCAGGAGGAGAAGCAGGAAAGCAGAAGAAGCAGAAGCAAAAGGAGAAGCAAAAGGAGGAGAAGGAGAAGCAGAAGCAGAAGCATAAGGACAAGCACAAGCAGAAGGAGATGCAGAAGGAGAAGCAGGAGAAGCAGAAGAATCAGAAGCTGAAGGAGAAGCAGAAGTAGGAGAAGGAGAAGGAGGAGAAGCAGAAGGAGAAGCAGAAGCAGAATGAGAAGCAGAAAGAGAAGCAGGAGAAGGACAAGAAGCAGAAGCAGGAGAAGCCGAAAGAGAAGAAGCAGAAGAAGCAGAAACATTAGCAGAAGGAGAAGCAGAAGGAGAAGCAGCAGAAGAAGTAGAACCAGAAATTCAGGCAGGAGAAACAGAAGAAACAGAAGCAGAAGGAGAAGCAAAAAGAGAAGCACAAGGAGTAGTAAAAGAAGCAGCAGAAGGAGAAGCAGCAGAAGAAGCAGAAAAACAAGCAGGAGAAGCAGAAGCAGAAAGAGAATTAGAAGCTGAAGAAGCAGAACCAGAAGAAGAAGCAGTAGAAGCATAAGAAGCAGAAGCAGGAGAAGCAGAAGCAGAAGAAAAAGAAGAAGCATAAGAAGCAGAAGTAGAAGCAGAGGGAGAAACAGAAGAAGGAGAAGGAGCAGCAGAAGGTGAAGCAGAAGGAGATGCAGAAGCAGAAAGAGAAGCGGAAACAGAAGGAGAA
>NW_012298247.1:0-4062 GCF_000151885.1 Dipodomys ordii | reverse complement strand
TCAGCATCAAGATGGAGACTCTTAGAAGAGTCTGGAGTCTATTCTGCTACCTCTGTGTGCCTTATTTTTTCACAACTTCCCTTTAACCATGATCTTCCTGGCTTCAACCTTTGGACCTTGGATTGCTGCTGCCTGAGATTAGCCAGATACTTGTGTAGCTGGGCTCCTGCCACTTAGCAAACACTGCACACAAACTGAACTTCTGTAAATCAAATCTTACTCCTCCATTAATCCATTACCATTTCCCTTGAAATTGATATTCAATGTGCAATTTAAAGTTTCTCTCCTCTCATTGTCTGCCAAGTAGTTAATGATCTGCAACTGAACAGTGAAATACACTAAAAATTTGAGCAATAAATTCACTAGTTTCTTTACTCCTTCTTCTTCTCTATACACAAGAACCAAAAACCTACATGTTTTACAAATCAAAATATTTATGAGCCAGATGATGGTGTCTCGTGACTGTAAATCCTTAGCTACTCAACCTAGATCTAGAGGACAGTGGTTCAACTTATTGAGATTATATATCCAAAATAATCAGCAAAATCAGAACTGAAGGCATGGGTCAAGTGGAAGAGTGTTAAAACAAGCCCAGTGAGGACCTGAGTTCAAACCCCAGTACCTAAATAAATAGAAGTTTATGTAGTAGCTTTTTAAGGAATCTTTAAAGGAATACTAACCTCAACAAATACTTGCTTCTGCTCAAAAAGCCATGATAAGCAAAGACCCAAAGCCCTGTCAAACCAGACTGATGCTTGATGATTGTCTCTTGTTATCTATCCTTGTGAAAAATGCTACAAGGAGCCCCATAGCAAAAGAAAGGAAGGAGAAAGAAGAAAGATAGAAGAAGAAGAAGAAAGAAAGAAAGAAAGAAAGAAAGAAAGAAGAAGAAGAAGTAGAAGAAGAAGAAGAAGAAGAAGAAGAAGAAGAAGATGAAGAAGAAGAAGAAGAAGAAGGAGAAGAAGAAAAAGACGAAGAAGAAGAAGAAGAAGCAGCAGCATAAGGAGAAGCGTAAGGAGAAGCAGTAGAAGCAGAAGAAGCAGAAGCAGGAGAAGCAGAAGCAGAAGAAAAAGAATAAGCAAAAGAAGCAGAAGCAGAGGAACTGGGAGAAGCAGAAGTATGAGAAGGAGCAGCAGAAGGAGAAGGAGAAGCAGAAAGAGAAGCAGAAACAGAAGGAGAACAAGAAGGAGAAGCAGGAGAATCAGAAGAAGCAGAAGTAGAAGCAGAAAGAGGAGAAGAAGGAGAAGCAGAAATAGAAGCAGAAGAAACAGAAGAAGAAGAAGCAGAAGAAACAGAAGCAAAAGAAACAGAAGAAGGAGAAGAGCAGAAGCAGAAGGAGAAGCAGAAAGAGAAGCAGGAGAAGCAGAAGAAGCAGGAGAAGCAGAAGCAGAAGAAACAGGAGAAGCCGAAGAAGCAGAAGCAGAATCTGAAGCAGGAGAAACAGAAGAAGCACAATCTGAAGAAGAAGCAGAAGAAACAGAAATAGTACAATAAGCAGAAGCAGAAGCAGCAGGAAAAGCAGAAGAAGAAGAAGGAGAAGGCGAAAGAGAAGGATTAGGAGTAGGAGAAGCAAAAGGATAAGCAGAAGCAGAAAGAGAAGCAGAAGGAGAAGCAGCACGAGAAGTAGGAGAAGCAGGAGAAGCAGAAGAAGCAGAATCTGGAGAAGAAGAAGGATAACCAGAAGGAGAAGCAGAAGCAGAAAGAGAAGCAAAAGCAGAAGTATAAGCAGAAGGAGAAGCAGAAGAAACAGAAGAAGCAGAGGCAGTAGCAGAAGATGCAGAAGCAGAAGGAGAAGCACAAGGAAAAGCAGAAGAACGGGAAGGAGAAGGAGAAACAGAAGGAGAAGCAGAAAGAGAAGCAGAAGAAGGAGCAGGAGACGGAAAAGCAGCAGGAGAAGCAGAAAGAGCAGCAGAAGGAGAAGCAGGAGATACAGAAACAGGAGAAGCAGAAGTAGAAGAATCAGGAGAAGGACAAGAAGCAGAAGCAGAAGGAGAAGCAGAAACAGAAGGAGAAGCAGAAAGAGAAGGAGGGGAAGCAGAAGAAGCAGAAGCAGGAGAAGCAGAAGCATAAGAATCTGAAGAAGCAGAAGCAGAACCTGAAGCAGAAGGAGAAGCAGGAGAAGCAGAAGAAGCAGAATCT
The DNA here is from genome assembly GCF_000151885.1 of Dipodomys ordii. Classification (NCBI taxonomy): domain Eukaryota; kingdom Metazoa; phylum Chordata; class Mammalia; order Rodentia; family Heteromyidae; genus Dipodomys; species Dipodomys ordii. The sequence continues at coordinate 1,923 of NW_012298247.1, read as the reverse complement.
GGAGAATCAGAATGACAAGCTGAAGGAGAAACAGAAGCAGAAAGAGAATCAAAAGCAGAAGGAGAAGCAGAAGAATCAGAAGAAGTAGAAGCAGTAGCAGTTGTAGCAGAAGCAGAAGGAGAAGCCGAAAGAAAAGCAGAAGAAAAAGAAGGAGAAGGAGAAACAGAAGGAGAAGCAGAAAGAGAAGCAGGTAAAGCAGAAGAAGAACCAGAAGGAGAATCAGAAGGAGAAGCAGAAGAAGGAGAAGGAGAAGCAGAAGCAGAAGAAGATGCAGAAGGAGAAGCAGAAGAAGCAGAAGCAGAAGGAGAAGCAGGAAAAGCAGAAGAAGCAGAAGCAAAAGTAGGAGAACGAGAAGGAGAAGCAGAAGAAGAAGCATAAGGACAAGCACAAGCAGAAGGAGATGCAGAAGGAGAGGCAGGAGAAGCAGAAGAAGCAGAAGATGAAGGAGAAGCAGAAGTAGGAGAAGGAGAAGGAGGAGAAGCAGAAGCAGAAGGAGAAGCCGAAGCGGAATGAGAAGCAGAAAGAGAAGCAGGAGAAGCACAAGAAGCAGAAGCAGGAGAAGCCGAAAGAGAAGAAGCAGAAGAAGCAGAAACAGAAGCAGAAGTAGAAGCAGAAGCAGAAGGAGAAGCAGCAGACTAAGTAGAACCAGAAATTCAGGCAGGAGAAACAGAAGAAGCAGAAGCAGAAAGAGAAGCAAAAAGAGAAGCAGAAGGAGAAATAGAAGAAGCAGCAGAAGGAGAAGCAGCAGAAGAAGCAGAAAAACAAGCAGGAGAAGCAGAAGCACAAAGAGAAGTAGAAGCAGAAGAAGCAGAAGCAGAAGAAGCAGTAGAAGCATAAGAAGCAGAAGCAGGAGAAGCAGAAGCAGAAGATAAAGAAGAAGCATAAGAAGCAGAAGCAGAGGGAGAAACAGAAGAAGGAGAAAGAGCAGCAGAAAGTGAAGCAGAAGGAGATGCAGAAGCAGAAAGAGAAGCAGAAACAGAAGGAGAAGAAGAAGGAGAAGATGGAGAATCAGAAGAAGCACAAGCAGAAAGAGAAGGAGAAGAAGGAGAAGGAGAAGCAGAAGGAGAAGGACAAGTAGGAGAAGCAGAAGAAGCAGAAGCGGGAGAAGCAGAAGAAGAAGAAGAAACAGAAGAAAGAGAAGGAGCAGAAGGAAAAGCAGAAGCAGAAGGAGAAGCAGAAAGAGAAGCAGAAAAAGCTGTAGCAGGAGAAGCAGAAGCAGAAGAAACAGAAGAAGCTGAAGAAGCAGAAGGAGAACCTGAAGCAGAAGGAGAAGCAGAAGCAGCAGAAGCTAGAAAAGCAGAAGCAGAAGAAACAGAACAAGCAGAAGAAGCAGAAGCAGAACGAGAAGCAGAAGAAGAAGAAGGAGAAAGAGAAGGATTAGGAGTAGGAGGAGCTGAAGGAGAATCAGAAGCAGAAAGAGAAGCAGAATGAGAAGCAGAAGGAGTAACAGAAGAAGCAGAAGCAAGAGAAGCAGAAGCAGAATGAGAAGCACAAGAAGGAGAAATTGAAGGAGAAGGAGAATGAGACGGAGAAGCAGAAAGAGAAGTAGGAGAAGCAGAAGAAGAAGAATCAAGAGAAGCAGAAGCAGAAGAAAGAGAAGAAGGAGAAGAGCAGAAGCAGAAACAGACGGAGAAGCAGAAGCAAAAGGAGAAGCAGAAGAAGCAGAAGCTGAAGAAGAAGATTAAGAAACAGAATTTGAAGAAGCAGATGAATATGCAGCAGGAGAAGCAGAAGAAGAAGGAGAAGGAGCAGCAGAGGGAGAAGCAGATGCAGAAAGAGAAGCAGAAACAGAAGGAGAACAGAAGTAGAAGCAGGAGAAGCAGAAGTAGAATCAGAAGAAACTGAAGAAGATACAGAAGCAAAAATCAGAAGAGAAGAGCAGAAGCAGATGGAGAAGCTGAGCAGAACGAGAGCAAAGAGAGC
>NW_012298246.1:0-4063 GCF_000151885.1 Dipodomys ordii | reverse complement strand
CGTTGTGTCCAGCTGTGTCACCACTGTGTCCCGCTGTGTCCTCTCTTTGTCTCCACTGTCCCCCGCTGTGTCCCCCGCTGTGTCCCGCTGTGTCCCGCTGTGTTCCCCGCTTTGTCCCGCTGTGTCGACGCAGTGTTCCCTCTGTGTCCTGCTGTGTCACACTGTGTCCCATGGTGTCCCGCTTTTTCCCCCGCTGTTTCCCCCACTGAGTCCCCTTTGTGTCCCCATTGTGACCCGCTGTGTCCTGCTGTATCCTAGCTGTGTCCCCCGCTGTGTCCCGCTGTATCCCCGCTGTGTCCCAAGCTGTGTCCCGCTGTGTCCCGCTGTGTATCCCGCTGTGTCCCGCTATGTTCCCGCAGTGTCCCCGCTGTGTCCTGCTGTGTCCCACTGTGTCCTCGCTGTGTCCCCCGCTGTGTCCCGTTGTGTCCCCAGCTGTGTACCCTGCTGTGTACCGCTGTGTCCCCGCTGTTTCGATGCTGTGTCTTGCTGTGTCCCACTGTGTCCTCGCTGTGTCCCCTACTGTGTTCTGCTGTGTCACCCACTGTGTCCCGCTGTGTCACCCGCTGTGTCCCGCTGTGTCCCGAAGGGTCCCCGCTGTTTCGCGCTGTGTCCCGCTGTGTTGCGTGGTGTCCCGCTTTGTCCCCCGCTGTGTCCCCAGCTGAGTCCCCGCTGTGTCCCCGCTGTGTACCGCTGTGTCCTCGCTGTGTCCCCCGCTGTCTCCCGCTCTGTCCCCCGCTGTGTCTCACGCTTTATCCCGTCTGTGTCCCACTCTGTCCCGCTGTGTCCCGCTGTGTCCACCACTGTGTCCCTTTGTGTCCCCAGCTGTGTAACCCGCTGTGTAACGCTGTGAATCCCGCTGTATCGAGGCTGTGTCACGCTGGGTCCCGCTGTGTCCTTGCTCTGTTATTCGTGGTGTCCCCCTCTGTCCCCTGCTGTGTCCCCCGCTCTGTCCTACTGTGTCCCCCGCTGTGTCCCGTTGTGTCCCGCTGTGTCCCCCGCTGTGCCCCTGCTGTGTCCCCGCTGTGTCACGCTGTGTCCTGCTGTGTCCCGTTTTGTCCCGCTGTAACCCTGCTGAGACCCCTGTGTCCCCGCTGTGTCCTGCTGTGTCGTCGCTCTGTCCTCCGCTGTGTCCCGCTGTGTCCTCTGCTGTGTCCCGCTGTGTCAGTCTGTGTCCCGCTGTATCCCGCTGTGACCCCGCTGACTCCCCGCTGTGTCCTCGCTGTGTCCCCCGCTGTGTCCCGCCGTGTCCTCGCTGGGTCCCCCGCTGTGTCCCGCTGTGTCCCGCTCTGTCCCTGCTGTGTCCTGCTGTGTCCCGCTGTGTCCCCGCTTTGTGCCCGCTGTGTCCCGCTGTGTACTTCGTTGTGTCACGCTGTGTCCCCCACTTTGTCCTGCTGTGTCTCCGCAGTGTCCCCGCTGTGTCCCGCTGTGTCACACTGTGTCCCATGGTGTTCTGCTTTGTCCCCAGCTGTGTCCCCCGCTGAGTCCCCTCGGTGTCCTGCTGTGTCCTCGCTGTGTGCCCCGCTGTCTCCCACTTTGTCCCACGCTGTGTCCCACTTTGTCCTCGCTGTGTCCCCCGCTGTGTCCCTCTATGTCCCGCTGTGTCCCAAGCTGTGTCCCGCTGTGTCCCGCTGTGTACCCAGCTGTGTCGTGCTATGTTCCCGCAGTGTCCCCGCTGTGTCCCCGCTGTGTCCTGCTGTGTCCTCGATGTGTCCCCCGCTGTGTTCCGTTGTGTCCCCAGCTGTGTACCCCGCTCTGTCCCACTGTGTCCCCGCTGTATCGACGCTGTGTCCCGCTGGGTCCCGCTGTGTCCTCGCTGTGTCCACAGCTGTGTACCGCTCTGTCCACCGCTGTGTCCCGCTGTGTCTTCGCTGTGTCCCCCTCTGTCTCCCGCTCTGTCCCACGCTGTGTCTCACGCTTTGTCCCCGATGTGTCCCACTGTGTTCCGCTGTGTCCCGCTGTGACCCCACTGTGTCCCGTTGTGTCCACAGCTGTGTACCACGCTGTGTAACGCTGTGTCCCCGCTGTATCGACGCTGTGTCCCACTGTGTCCCGCAGTATCCCCGCTGTGTCCCCCGCTGTGTCCTCGTTGTGTTCCCCGCTGTGTCCCGCTGTGTCCTCGCTGGGTCCCCCGCTGTGTCCCGCTGTTTCCCACTGTGTTCCGCTCTGTCCCGCTGTGCCCCCACTGTGTCCCGTTGTGTCCACAGATGTGTACCACGCTGTGTAAGGCTGTATCCCAGCTGTATCGACGCTGTGTCCCGCTGGGTCCCGCTGGGTCCTCGCTGGGTCCACCGCTGTGTCCCGCTGTTTTCACCGCTGTGTCCCGCTGTGTCCCCCGCTCTCTCCCCCTGTGTCCACTGCTGTGTCCCGCTGTTTCCCCTGCTGTGTCCCGCTGTGTCCTCGCTGTGTCCCCCTCTGTCTCCCGCTCTGTCCCCCGCTGTGTCTCACGCTTTGTCCCCGCTGTGTCCCACTGTGTTCCGCTGTGTCCCGCTGTGCCCCCACTGTGTCCCGTTGTGTCCACATCTGTGTACCACGCTGTGTAACGCTGTGTCCCCGCAGTATCGACGCTGTGTCCCGCTGGGTCCCGCTGTGTCCTCGCTGTGTTCACGGCTGTGTCCCGCAGTGTCCCCCGCTGTGTCCCCCGCTGTGTCCTCGCTGTGTTCCCTGGTGTGTCCCGCTGTGTCCTCGCTGGGTCCCCCACTGTGTACCGTTGTGTCCCTCGCTGTGTCCCGCTGTGTCCCGCTCTGTCCCTGCTGTGTCCCGACTGTGTCCTGCTGTGTCCTCGCTGTGTCCCCTGCTGTCTCCCGCTCTGTCCCCCGCTACGCCTCACGATTTGTCCTCGCTGTGTCCCACTGTGTCCCGCTCTGCCCCCACTGTGTCCCGTTGTGTCCACAGATGTGAACCACGCTGTGTAACGTTGTATCCCCGCTGTATCGACGCTGTGTCCCGCTGTGTCCCGCTGTGTCCTCGCTGTGTTCCCCGCTGTGTCCCGCAGTGTCCCCCGATGTGTCCCCCTCTGTTTCCTCGCTCTGTCCCCCACTGTGTCCCGCTGTGTCCTTGCTGGGTCCTCCGCTGTGTCCCGCTGTGTTCCCCGCTGTGTCCCTCTGTGTCCCGCTCTGTCCCGCTCTGTCCCTGCTGTGTCCCGCTGTGTACTGCTGTGTACTCGCTGTGTCCACCGCTGTCTCCAGCTCTGTCCCCCGCTGTGTCTCACACTTTTTCCCCGCTGTGTCCCACTGTGTACGGCTGTGTCCGGCTGTGCCCCCACTGTGTCCCGTTGTGTCCACAGCTGTGTACCACGCTGTGTAACGCTGTGTGCCCGCTGTATCTACGCTGTGTCCCGCTGTGTCCTCGCTGTGTTCCCCGCTGTGTCCCGCTGTGTCCACCGCTGTGTCCCCAGCTGGGTCCTTGCTGTGTCCCTGCTGTGTCCTGCTGTGTCCTCACTGGGACCACCACTGTGTGTCGCTGTGTCCACCGCTGTGTCCCGCTGTGTCCAGCTGTGTCCCGCTTTGTCCCCGCTGTGTCCCGCTGTGTCCCGCTGTGTCCCCGCTGTGTGCCTGCTGTGTCCCGCTGTGTCTCCCGCTTTGTCCCGCTGTGTCCCACTGTGTCCCCGCTGTGTCCCGCTGTGTCCGGCTGTGTCCCGCTGTGTCCCCCGCTGTGTCCTTGCTGTGTCCCCGCTGTGTCCCAGTGGGTCCCGCAGTGTCCCCCGCTGAGTCCCGTTGTGTCACCGCTGTGTCCCGCTCTGTCCCCGCTCTATCGATGCTGTGTCCAGCTGGGTCCCGCTGTGTCCTCTCTTTGTTCCCCGCTGTGTCCCGCTGTGTCTCTCGCTGTGTCTCGCTGTGTCCCCGGCTGTGTCCGGCTGTGTCCCGCTGTGTCCCCCGCTGTGTCCTTGCTGTGTCCCCGCTGTGTCCCGCTGTGTCCCGCAGTGTCCCCAGCTGTGTCCCGCTTGTCACCGCTGTGTCCCGCTTTGTCCTCGCTGTGTCCCCCGCTGTGTCCCGCTTTGTCCCTGCTGTGTACCCCGCTGTGTCCCTCTGTGTCCCCCGCTGTGTCCCGCTGTGTCCCCTGCTGT
>NW_012298244.1:0-4063 GCF_000151885.1 Dipodomys ordii | reverse complement strand
GGAAAAGCAGCAGGAGAAGCAGAAAGAGCAGCAGAAGGAGAAGCAGGAGATACAGAAACAGGAGAAGCAGAAGTAGAAGAATCAGGAGAAGGACAAGAAGCAGAAGGAGAAGCAGAAACAGAAGGAGAAGCAGAAAGAGAAGGAGGGGAAGCAGAAGAAGCAGAAGCAGGAGAAGCAGAAGCATAAGAATCCGAAGAAGCAGAAGCAGAACCTGAAGCAGAAGGAGAAGCAGGAGAAGCAGAAGAAGCAGAATCTGGAGAAGCAGAATGACAAGCTGAAGGAGAAGCAGAAGCAGAAAGAGAATCAAAAGCAGAAGGAGAAGCAGAAGAAACAGAAGACGTAGAAGCAGTAGCAGTTGTAGCTGAAGCAGAAGGAGAAGCCGAAGGAAAAGCAGAAGAACAAGAAGGAGAAGGAGAAACAGAAGGAGAAGAAGAAAGAGAAGCAGGTAAAGCAGAAGAAGAAGAAGCAGAAGGAGAATCAGAAGGAGAAGCAGAAGAAGGAGAAGGAGAAGCAGAAGCAGAAGAAGATGCAGAAGGAGAAGCAGGAGAAGCAGAAGAAGCAGAAGCAGAAGGAGAAGCAGGAAAAGCAGAAGAAGCAGAAGCAAAAGAAGGAGAAGGAGAAGAAGAAGAAGAAGGAGCATAAGGACAAGCACAAGCAGAAGGAGATGCAGAAGGAGAAGCAGGAGAAACAGAAGAAGCAGAAGCTGAAGGAGAAGCAGAAGTAGGAGAAGGAGAAGGAGGAGAAGCAGAAGCAGAAGGAGAAGCAAAAGCGGAATGAGAAGCAGATAGAAAAGCAGGAGAAGCACAAGAAGCAGAAGCAGGAGAAGCCGAAAGAGAAGAAGCAGAAGAAGCAGAAACAGAAGCAGAAGTAGAAGCAGAAGCAGAAGGAGAAGCAAAAAGAGAAGCAGAAGGAGAAGTAGAAGAAGCAGCAGAATGAGAAGCAGCAGAAGAAGCTGAAAAACAAGAAGGAGAAGCAGAAAGAGAAGTAGAAGCACAAGAAGCAGAAGAAGCAGAAGCAGAAGAAGAAGCAGTAGAAGCATAAGAAGCAGAAGCAGGAGAAGCAGAAGCAGAAGAACAAGAAGAAGCATAAGAAGCAGAAGCAGAAGCAGAGGGAGAAACAGAAGAAGGAGAATGAGCAGCAGAAGGTGAAGCAGAAGGAGATGGAGAAGCAGAAACAGAAGCAGAAACAGAAGGAGAAGAAGAAGTATTAGTTGGAGAATCAGAAGAAGCAGAAGCAGAAAGAGAAGCAGAAGAAGGAGAAGGAGAAGCAGAAGCTGAAGAAGCAGAAGAAGCAGAAGAAGCAGAAGAAGCAGAAGAAGCAGAAGAAGAAGAAGAAGAAGAAGAAGAAGAAGAAGAAGAAGAAGAAGAAGAAGAAGAAGAAGAAGAAGAAGAAGAAGAAGAAGAAGAAGAAGAAGAAGAAGAAGAGGAAGGAGAAGAAGGAGAAGAAGAAGAAGAAGAAGAAGAAGAAGAAGAAGAAGAAGAAGAAGAAGAAGAAGAAGAAGAAGAAGAAGAAGACGAAGACGAAGAAGAAGACGAAGGAGAAGACGAAGAAGAAGAAAAAGCAGAAGAAGCATAAGGAGAAACATAAGGAGAAGCAGTGGAAGCAGAAGAAGCAGAAGCAGGAGAAGCAGAAGCAGAAGAAAAAGAATAAGCAGAAGAAGCAGAAGCAGAAGCAGGGGGAGAATCAGAAGAAGGAGAAGGAGAAGGAGCAGCAGAAGGAGAAGCAGAAGCAGAATGAGAAGCAGAAACAGAAGGAGAACAAGAAGGAGAAGCAGGAGAATCAGAAGAAGCAGAAGTAGAAGCAGAAAGAGAAGGAGAAGAAGGAGAAGCAGAAGTAGCATCAGAAGAAACAGAAGAAGAAGAAGCAGAAGAAACAGAAGCAAAAGAAACAGAAGAAGGAGAGGAGCAGAAGGAGAAGCAGAAGCAGAAGGAGAAGCAGGAGAAGCAGAAGAAGCAGGAGAAGGTGAAGCAGAAGAAACACGCGAAGCCGAAGAAGCAGAATCATAATCTGAAGTAGAAGGAGAAACAGAAGAAGCACAATCTGAAGCAGAAGCAGAAGAAACAGTAATAGTAGAATAAGCAGAAGCAGAAGCAGCAGGAGAAGCAGAAGAAGAAGACGGAGAAGGCGAGAGAGAAGGATTAGGAGTAGGAAAAGCAAAAGGATAAGCAGAAGCAGAAAGAGACGCAGAAGGAAAAGCAGCACGAGAAGTAGGAGAAGCAGGAGAAGCAGGAGAAACAGAAGACGCAGAAGCAGAATGAGAAGCAGAAGGAGAAATTGAAGCAGAAGCAGGAGAAGCAGAAGCAGAAGGAGAAGCAGAAGAAGGAGAAGGAGAAGTAGAAAGAGAAGCAGAACGAGAAGCAGGAGAAGCAGAAGCAGTAGAAACAGAAGGAGAAGAAGCAGAAGCAGAAACAGAAGGAAAAGCAGAAAGAGAAGCAGGAGAAGCAGAAGAAGCAGCAGCAGGAGAAGCAGAAGCAGAAGAAGCCGAAGAAGCAGAAGCAGAACCTGAAGCAGAAGGAGAAACAGGAAAAGCAGAAGACGCAGAATCTAGAGAAGCAGAAAGAGAAGCAAAAAGAGAAGCAGAAGGAGAAGTAGAAAAAGCAGCAGAAGGAGAAGTAGAAGAAGCAGCAGTAGGAGAAGCAGCAGAAGAAGCAGAAAAACAAGCAGGAGAAGCAGAAGCAGAAAGAGAAGTAGAAGCAGAAGAAGCAGAAGAAGTAGAAGCACAAGAAGAAGCAGTAGAAGCATAAGAAGCAGAAGCAGGAGAAGCAGAAGCAGAAGAACAAGAAGAAGAATAAGAAGCTGAAGCAGAAGCAGAGGGAGAAACAGAAGAAGGAGAAGGAGCAGCAGAAGGTGAAGCAGAAGGAGATGGAGAAGCAGAAAGAGAAGCAGAAACAGAAGGAGAAGAAGAAGGATTAGTTGGAGAATCAGAAGAAGCAGAAGCAGAAAGAGAAGCAGAAGCAGGAGAAGGAGAAGCAGAAGCAGAGGAAAGGAAGGAGAAGCAGAAGAAGCAGTAGATGCAGAAGCAGGAGAAGCAGAAGAAGCAGAAGAAGCAGAAGAAGAAGAAGAAGAAGAAGAAGAAGAAGAAGAAAAAGAAGAAGAAGAAGAAGAAGAAGAAGAAGAAGAAGAAGAAGAAGAAGAAGAAGAAGAAGAAGAAGAAGAAAAAGAAGAAGAAGAAGAAGAAGAAGAAGAAGAAGAAGAAGAAGAAGAAGAAGAAGAAGAAGAAGAAGAAGAAGAAGAAGGAGGAGGAGGAGGAGGAGAAGAAGAAGAAGATAGATTGAAGAAAAAGAAGAAGAAGAAGAAGAAGGAGAAGAAGAAGAAGAAGAAGAAGAAGAAGACGACGACGAAGAAGAAGAAGAAAAAGAAGAAGAAGCATAAGGAGAAGCATAAGGAGAAGCATAAGGAGAAGCATAAGGAGAAGCATAAGGAGAAGCAGTAGAAGCAGAAGAAGCAGAAGCAGGAGAAGCAGAAGCAGAAGAAAAAGAATAAGCAAAAGAAGCAGAAGCACTAGGAGAAGCAGAAGAAGGAGAAGGAGTAGGAGCAGCAGAAGGAGAAGCAGAAGCAGAAAGAAAAGCAGAAACAGAAGGAGAACAAGAAGGAGAAGCAGGAGAATCAGAAGAAGCAGAAGTAGAAGCAGAAGAAGCAGCAGAAGAAGAAGAAGCAGAAGAAGCATAAGAAGCAGAAGCAGGAGAAGCAGAACCAGAAGAAAAAGAAGAAGCATAAGAAGCAGAAGCAGAGGGAGAAGCAGAAGAAGGAGAAGGAGCAGCAGAAGGAGAAGCAGAAGGAGAATCAGGAGGAGAAGCAGAAGAAGGAGAAGCAGAAGAAGCAGAAGCAGAAGGAGAAGCAGAAGTAGGAGAAGGAGAAGGAAGGGCAGCAGAATCAATAGGAGAGGCAGAAGGAGAAGCAGAAGCAGAAAGAGAAGCAGAAAGAGAAGCACTAGAAGCAGAAGAAGCAGGAAAAGCAGAAGAAGAAGAAAGAGATGAAGAAGACGAAGACGAGACGAGAGAGATAAGATGAGAGAGAGAGAGAGAGAGAGAGAGAGAGAGAGAGAGAGAGAGAGAGAGAGAGA
>NW_012298243.1:0-4064 GCF_000151885.1 Dipodomys ordii | reverse complement strand
GTCCAGCTCTGTCCCCGCAGTGTGTCCGCTGTGTCCCGCTGTGTACCCCTCTGTGTCCAGCTGTGTCCCCTCTGTGTCCCGCTGTGTCCATTCTCTGTCCCCCGCTGTCCACCGCTGTGTCTCCTGGCTGTGTCCCGCAGTGTCCCCGCTGTGTCCCGCTGTGTCCTACTGTGTCCCATGGTGTCCCGCTTTTTTCCCTCTATGTCCCCTGCTGAGTCCCCTCTGTGTCCCCGCTGTGTCCAGCTGTGTCCTCTGCTGTCTCCCGCTTTGTCCCACGCTGTGTCCTACTGTGTCCCACTGTGTCCCTGCTGTGTCCCCCGCTGTGTCCCGCTGTGTCCCGCTGTGTCCCCCGCTGTGAACTGCTGTATCCAGCTGTGTCCCCGCTGTGTCCCCGCTGTGTCCCGCTGTGTCCCCCGCTGTGTCCCGCTGTGTCCCCGCAGGTTCACCGCTGTTTCACGCTGTGTCCTGCTGTGTTCCGTGGTGTCCCGCTTTGTCCCCCGCTGTGTCCCGCTGTGTCCACTGCTGGGACCCCGCTGTGTCTCGCTGTGTCTCGCTGTTTCCCGCTGTGTCCTCGCTTTGTCCCATGCTGTGTTAAGCTGTGTCCTCCCTGTGTCCCCCGCTGTGTACCGCTGTATCCCCCGCTGTGCCCCGCAGTGTCCCTCTGTGTCCCGCTGTGTCCCGCTGTGTCCCCCGCTGTGTCCCGCTGTGTCCCCCGCTGTGCCCCGCAGTGTCCCGCTGTGTCCCGCTCTGTCCCCCACTGTGTCCCCCGCTGAGTCCTCTATGTGTCGCCGCTGTGTCCCGCTGTGTCCTCGCTGTGTCCCCTGCTGTCTCCCGCTTTGTCCCACACTGTGTCCTGCTGTGTCCCGCTGTGTCCTCGCTGTGTCCCCCGCTGTGTCCTGCTGTGTTCCCGCTGTGTCCCAAGCTGTGTCCCGCTGTGTCCCGCTGTGTGCCCCGCAGTGTCCCAATATGTTCCCGCAGTGTCCCCGCTGTGTCCCCGCTGTGTCCTCGCTGTGTTCCCCACTGTGTCCCGCTGTGTCCCCCGCTGTGTCTCGCTGTGTCTACTTCTGTGTCCCCAATGTGTCCCTCTGTGTCTCGCTGTGTCCCGCTGTGTCCTCGCTATTTCCCACCCTGTGTACTGCTGTGTCCTCGCTGTGCACCCCGCTGTGTCCCGCTGTGTCCCACTGTGTCCTCGCTGTGTCCCCCTCTGTGTCCCGCTGTGTCCCCCGCCGTGTCCGGCTGTGTCCCGCTGTGTCCCGCTGTGTCCCGCTTTGTCCCCCACTGTGTCCCGCTGGGTCCCCGCAGTGATCCCGCTGTGTCCCTCTGTGTCCCACTGTGTCCCGTGGTGTCCCACTTTTTCCCCCGCTGTGTCCCCGGCTGAGTCTCGCTGTGTCCCCACTGTGTCCTCTCTGTGTCCCCCGCTGTGTCCTGCTCTGTTCCCCACTGTGTCTCCCGTTTTGTCCCAGCTGTGCCCCGCTGTGTCCCGCTGTGTCCCGCTGTGTCCCCCACTGTGTCGCTTTGTGTCATCAGCTGTGTAACCCGCTGTGTCCCGCTGTGCTCCCACTGTATCGACACTTTGTCCCGCTGGGTCCTGCTGTGTCCTCTCTGTGTTCCCCACTGTGTCCCCCTGTGTCCCCTGCTGTGTCCCGCAGTATCCCCCGCTGAGTCCCCCTGTGTCACCGCTGTGTCCCTCTGTGTCCCGGCTCTATCGATGCTGTGTTCCGCTGGGTCCCGCTGTGTCCTCTCTTTGTTCTCCGCTGTGTCCCGCTGTGTCCCCCGCTGTGTCTCTCGCTGTGTCCCTCTGTGTCCCCTGCTGTGTCCGGCTGTGTCTTGCTGTGTCCCCTGCTGTGTCCTTGCTGTGTCCCCGCTGTGTACCGATGTGTCCCGCAGTGTCCCCAGCTGAGTCCCGCTGTGTCACCGCTTTGTCCCGCTGTGTCCTCGCTGTGTCCCCCACTGTGTCACGCTTTGTCCCTGCTGTGTCCCCCGCTGTGTCCCGCTTTGTCCCCGCTGTGTCCTGCTGTGTCCCCCGCTGGGTCCCGCTGGGTTCCGCTGTGTCCCCCGCTGTGTCCCGCTGTGTCCCTGCAGGTTCACCGCTGTTTCACGCTGTGTCCTGCTGTGTCTCGCTGTGTCCCGCTGTGTCCTCACTTTGTCCCATGCTGTGTTCCGCTGTGTCCTCCCAGTGTCCCCACTGTGTCCCGCTGTGTCCCCCGCTGTGCCCCGCAGTGTCCCGCTGTGTCCCGCTGTGTCCTTGCTGTGTCCCACTGTGTCCCCGCTGTTTCCCCGCTGGGTCCTGCTGTGTCCCGCTGTGTCCCGCTGTGTCCCCAACTGTGTACCCCGCTGTGTCCCGATGTGTCCCCGCTGTATCGACGCTGTGTCCCGCTTGGTCCCGCTGTGTCCTCGCAGTGTTCCCCGCTGTGTCCCGCTGTTTACCCCTCTGTGTCCCCCGCTGTGTCCCGCTGTGTCCCGCTGTGTACTGCTGTGTCCCCATCTGAGTCCCGCTGTGTCCCCGCTGTGTCCCAATGTGTCCGTGCTGTGTCCCCTGCTGTGTCCCGCTGTGTCCCCCCTGTTTCCCCCGCTGTGTCCCGCTGTGTTTCCTGCTGTGTCCTCTGCTCTGTCCCACTGTGTCCCCCTCTGTGTCCTGCTGTGTCCGGCTGTGTCCCCCCTGTGTCCCCTGCTGTGTCCCGCTGTGTCCACACTGTGTTCCCCTTGTGTCCCGTTGTGTACCCCGCTGTGACCCGCTGTGTCGCGCTGTGTCCCACTCTTTCTCCCCTGTGTCCCCGCTGTGTGCCCAGTGTGTCCCGCTGTGTACCCCGCTGTGTCTAGCTGTGTCACTGCTGTGTCCCGCTGTGTACTGCTGTGTCCCCCGCTGAGTCCTGCTGTGTCCCTGCTGTGTCCCAATGTGTCCTTGCTGTATCCCCCCCTGTGTCCCGCTCTGTCCCCCTGTGTCCCCCGCTGTGTCCAGCTGAGTCCCTCTGTGTCCCCTGCTGTGTCCCCCGCTCTGTCCCACTGTGTCCCCCTCTGTGTCCCGCTGTGTCCTGCTGTGTACTGCAATGTCCCCCGCTGAGTCCCGCTGTGTCCCCGCTGTGTCCCAATGTGTCTTCCCTGTGTCCCCCTCTGTGTCCCTCTCTGTCCTCCGCTGTGTCCCGCTGTGTCAACTGCTGTGTCCACATTGTGTCCCGCTGTTTCCCCCGCTGAGTCCCGCTGTGTCCTCACTGTGTCCCGCTGTGTCCTCACTGTGTCACGCTGTGTCTTCGCTGTGTCCACCGTGTGTCCCACTGTGTGCCCCGCTGTGTCCCCTGTGAGTCCCGCTGTGTACCCCACTGTGTCCCGCTGTGTCACGCTTTGTCCCGCTCTTTCCCCACTGTGTTCCGCTGTTTCCCGGCTGTGTCCCGGCTGAGTGCCCGCTGTGTAATCTGCTGTGTCTCGCTTTGTACCCGTTGTGTCTCGCTGTGTCCCCCGCTCTGTCCCCCGCTGTGTCCCGCCTTGTCCCCCTCTGTGTCCCGCTGTGTCCTGCTGTGTCCCTCGCTGTGTCGCACTGTATCCACGTAGTGTCCCCGCTGTATCCCACTGTGTCCCGCTGTGTTCCGTGTTGTCCCGTTTGTGCCCCTTAGTGTCCCCCACTGTGTCCCCACTGTGTCCCCGCTGTGTCCCGCTGTGTCCTCGCTGTGTCCCCTGCTGTGTCCTGTTCAGTTCCCCGCTGTGTCACACACTTTGTCCCCACTGTGCCCCTCTATGTCCCGCTGTGTACCACTGTGTCCCGCTGTGTCCTGCTGTGTCCCCCGCTGAGTCCCGCTGTGTACCCGCTGTGTCCCAATGTGTCCTCGCTGTGTCCCCCGCTGTGTCCCGCTGTGTCCCGCTGTGTCCCTCTGTGGCCCATGCTGTATCCCCTGCTCTGTCCCACTGTGTCCCTGCTGTGTCCCTACTGTGTCCCCGCTGTGTCCCGCTGTATTCCGCTGTGTCCCACGCTGTGTCCCGCTTTGTCCCCCCTGTGTCCCCCGCTGTGTCCCGCTCTGTACACCTTGCTGTGTCTCCGCTGTTTCCCGCTGTGTCCCGCTGTGTCCCGCTGT
>NW_012298242.1:0-4064 GCF_000151885.1 Dipodomys ordii | reverse complement strand
GCAGAAGAGAAGCAGAAACAGAAGGATAAGCAGGAGAATCAGAAGAAGCAGAAGTAGAAGCAGAAAGAGGAGAAGAAGGAGAAGCAGAAGTAGAATCAGAAGAAACAGAAGAAGAAGAAGCAGAAGAAACAGAAGCAAAAGAAACAGAAGAAGGAGAAGAGCAGAAGCAGAAGCAGAAGGAGAAGCAGAAGCGAAGGAGAAGCAGAAAGAGAAGCAGGAGAAACAGAAGAAGCAGGAGAAGCAGAAGCAGAAGAAACAGGAGAAGCCGAAGAAGCAGAAGCAGAATCAGAAGCAGTAGGAGAAGTAGAAGCAGAAGGAGAAGCAGAAGAAGGAGAAGGAGAAGGAGAAGCAGAAAGAGAAGCAGAACGAGAAGCAGGAGAAGCAGAAGCAGGAGAAGCAGAAGCAGAAGAAACAGAAGAAGGAGAAGAAGCAGAAACAGAAGGAGAAGCAGAAACAGAAGGAGAAGCAGAAAGAGAAGGAGGGGAAGCAGAAGAAGCAGAAGCAGGAGAAGCAGAAGCATAAGAATCCGAAGAAGCAGAAGCAGAACCTGAAGCAGAAGGAGAAGCAGGAGAAGCAGAAGAAGCAGAATCTGGAGAAGCAGAATGAGAAGCAGAATCAGAAAGAGAAGCAGAGGCGGAGGAGAAGCAGAAAGAGAAGCAGGAGAAGCAGAAGAAGCAGGAGAAGCAGAAGTAGAAGAAACAGGAGAAGCCAAAGAAGCAGAAGCAGAATCTGAAGCAGAAGGAGAAACAGAAGAAGCACAATCTGAAGCAGAAGCAGAAGAAACAGAAATAGTAGAATAAGCAGAAGCAGAAGCAGCAGGAGAAGAAGAAGACGGAGAAAGCTAAAGAGAAGGATTAGGAGTAGGAGAAGCAAATGATAAGCGGAAGCAGAAAGAGACGCAGAAGGAGAAGCAGCACGAGAAGTAGGAGAAGCAGGAGAAGCAGAAGCAGGAGAAGCAGAAGAAACAGAAGACCCAGAAGCAGAATGAGCAGCAGAAGGAGAAATTGAAGCAGAAGCAGAAGGAGAAGCAGAAGCAGAAGGAGAAGCAGAAGAAGGAGAAGGAGAAGCAGAAAGAGAAGCAGAAAGAGAAGCAGAACGAGAAGCAGGACAAGCAGCAGCAGGAGAAGCAGAAGCAGAAGAAACAGAAGGAGAAGAAGCAGAAGCAGAAGGAGAAGCAGAAACAGAAGGAAAAGCAGAAAGAGAAGCAGGAGAAGCAGAAGAAGCAGCAGCAGGAGAAGCAGAAGCAGAAGAAGCCGAAGAAGCAGAAGCAGAATCTGAAGCAGAAGGAGAAGCAGGAGAAGAAGAAGAAGCAGAATCTGGAGAAGCAGAAGGAGAAGCAGAAGCAGAAAGAGAAGCAAAAGCAGAAGGAGAAGCAGAAGGAGAAGCAGCACGAGAAGTAGGAGAAGCAGGAGAAGCAGAAGCAGGAGAAGCAGAAGAAGCAGAAGAAGCAGAGGCAGTAGAAGAAGAAGCAGAAGATGCAGAAGCAGAAGGAGAAGCAGAAGGAAAAGCAGAAGAACGAGAAGGAGAAGGAGAAGGAGAAACAGAAGGAGAAGCAGAAAGAGAAGCAGAAGAAGGAGCAGGAGAAAGAAAACAGCAGGAGAAGCAGAAGCATAAGAATCCGAAGAAGCAGAACCTGAAGAAAAGGAGAAGCAGGAGAAGCAGAAGAAGCAGAAGGAGAAGTAGAAGTAGGAGAAGGAGAAGGAAGAGCCGCAGAAGCAATAGGATTAGCAGAAGGAGAAGCAGAAGCAGAATGATAAGCAGAAAGAGAAGCAGAAGAAGCAGGAAAAGAAGAAGCAGAAGAAAGAGAAGAAGAAGAAGAAGAAGAAGAAGAAGAAGAAGAAGAAGAAGAAGAAGAAGAAGAAGAAGAAGAAGAAGAAGAAGAAGAAGAAGAAGAAGGAGAAGGAGAAGGAGAAGCATAAGGAGAAGAAGTAGAAGCAGAAGAAGCAGAAGCAGGAGAAGCAGAAGCAGTAGAAAAAGAATAAGCATAAGAAGAAGAAGCAGAGGGAGAAGCAGAAAAAGGAGAAGGAACAGCAGAAAGAGAAGGAGAAGGAGAATCAGAAGGAGAATCAGAAGAAGGAGTAGCAGAAGCAGAAGAAGCAGCAGAAGGAGAAGCAGAAGCAGAAAAAGATGCAGAACGAGAAGCAGGAGAAGCAGAAGAAGCAGAAGCAGAAGCAGAAGTAGGAGAAGGAGAAGGAGAAGGAAGTGCAGCAGAAGCAATAGGAGAAGCAGAAGGAGAAGCAGAAGCAGAATGAGAAGCAGAAAGAGAAACAGTAGAAGCAGAAGAAGCAGGAAAAGCAGAAGCAGAAGAAAGAAAGGAAGAAGAAGAAGACGAAAAAGAAGGAGAAGAAGAGGAAGAAGAAGAAGAAGCAGCAGCATAAGGGGAAGCATAAGGAGAAGCAGTAGAAGCAGAAGCAGGAGAAGCAGAAGCAGAAGAAAAAGAATAAGCAAAAGAAGCAGAAGCAGTGCGAGAAGCAGAAGAAGGAGAAGGAGAAGGAGCAGCAGAAGGAGAAGCAGAAGCAGAAAGAGAAGCAGAAACAGAAGGAGAACAAGAAGGAGAAGCAGGAGAATCAGAAGAAGCAGAAGTAGAAGCAGAAAGAGGAGAAGAAGGAGAACCGAAGTAGAATCAGAAGAAACAGGAGAAAAAGGAGCAGAAGAAACAGAAGCAAAAGAAACAGAAGAAGGAGAAGAGCAGAAGCAGAAGCAGAAGGAGAAGCAGAAGCAGAAGAAGAAGCAGAAAGAGAAACAGGAGAACCAGAAGAAGCAGGAGAAGCAGAAGCAGAAGAAATAGGAGAAGCCGAAGAAGCAGAAGCAGAATCTGAAGCAGAAGGAGAAACAGAAGAAGCACAATCTGAAGCAGAAGCAGAAGAAACAGAAATAGTCGAATAAGCAGAAGCAGAAGCACCAGGAGAAACAGAAGAAGAAGAAGGAGAAGGCGAAAGAGAAGGATTAGGAGTAGGAGAAGAAAAAGGATAAGCAGAAGCAGTAAGAGACGCAGAAGGAGAAGCAGGAGAAGCAGGAGAAGCAGAATCTGGAGAAGCAGAAGGAGAAGCAGAAGCAGAAAGAGAAGCAAAAGCAGAAGGAGAAGCAGAAGGAGAAGCAGAAGAAACAGAAGAAGCAGAGGCAGTAGAAGAAGAAGCAGAAGATGCAGAAGCAGAAGGAGAAGCAGAAGGAAAAGCAGAAGAACGAGAAGGAGAAGGAGAAGGAGAAACAGAAGAAGCAGAAGAAGCAGAAGAAGCAGAATCTGGAGAAGCAGAAGGAGAAGCAGAAGGAAAAGCAGAAGAACGAGAAGGAGAAGGAGAAAAAGAAGGAGAAGCAGAAAGAGAAGCAGAAGAAGGAGCAGGAGAAGGAAAAGCAGCAGGAAAAGCAGAAAGAGCAGCAGAAGGAGAAGCAGGAGATGCAGAAACAGGAGAAGCAGAAGCAGAAGAAACAGGAGAAGGACAAGAAGCAGAAGCAGAAGGAGAAGCAGAAACAGAAGGAGAAGCAGAAAGAGAAGGTGGGGAAGCAGAACAAGCAGAAGCAGGAGAAGCAGAAGCATAAGTATCCGAAGAAGCAGAAGCAGAACCTGAAGCAGAAGGAGAAGCAGGAGAAGCAGAAGAAGCAGAATCTGGAGAAGCAGAATGAGAAGCTGAAGGAGAAGCAGAAGCAGAAAGAGAATCAAAAGCAGAAGGAGAAGCAGAAGAAACAGAAGAATAGAAGCAGTAGCCGTTGTAGCAGAAGCAGAAGGAGAACCCGAAAGAAAAGCAGAAGAACAAGAAGGAGAAGGAGAAGCAGAAGGAGAAGCAGAAAGAGAAGCAGGTAAAGCAGAAGAAGAAGAAGCACAAGGAGAATCAGAAGGAGAAGCAGAAGCAGAAGAAGATGCAGAAGGAGAAGCAGGAGAAGCAGAAGCAGAAGGAGAAGCAGGAAAAGCAGAAGAAGCAGTAGCAAAAGGAGAAGCAAAAGAAGGAGAAGGAGAAGCAGAAGCATAAGGACAAGCACAAGCAGAAGGAGATGCAGAAGGAGAAGCAGGAGAAACAGAAAAAGCAGAAGCTGAAGGAGAAGCAGAAGTAGGAGAAGGAGGATACTGA
>NW_012298241.1:0-4065 GCF_000151885.1 Dipodomys ordii | reverse complement strand
CTGAAATTTCTGGTTCTACTTCTGCTGCTTCTCCTTCTGCTTCTGCTTCTACTTCTGCTTCTGATTCTGCTTCTTCTGCTTCTTCTCTTTCGGCTTCTCCTGCTTCTGCTTCTTGTGCTTCTCCTGCTTCTCTTTCTGCTTCTCATTCCGCTTCTGCTTCTCCTTCTGCTTCTGCTTCTCCTCCTTCTGCTTCTCCTTCATCTTCTGCTTCTTCTGCTTCTCCCGCTTCTCCTTCTGCATCTCCTTCTGCTTGTGCTTGTCCTTATGCTTCTTCTTCTGCCTCTGCTTCTCCTTCTCCTTCTTTTGCTTCTCCTTTTGCTTCTGCTTCTTCTGCTTTTCCTGCTTCTCCGTCTGATTCTGCTTCTTTTGCCTTTCCTGATTCTCCTTCTGCTTCTCCTTCTTCTTCTCCTTCTGTTTCTCCTTCTCCTTCTCGTTCTTCTGCTATTCCTTCTGCTTCTCTTTCTGCTTCTGCATCTTCAGCTTCTTCTTCTACTGCTTCTGCTTCTTTTGATTCTTCTGCTTCTCCTTCTGCTTTTGCTTCTCTTTCTGCTTCTGCTTCTCCTTCTGGTTCTCCTTCTTCTTCTCCAGATTATGCTTCTTCTGCTTCTCCTTCCGCTTCAGGTTCTGCTTCTGCTTCTTCAGCTTCTTCTGCTTCTATTTCTGCTTCTCCTTCTGTTTCTGCTTCTCTTTCTGCTTCTGCTTCTTCTATATCTTCTGCTTATGCTTCTCCTGCTTCTCCTTCTTTTTCTCTTTATTCTTATCCTTCTGCTACTCCTCCTTCTCCTTCTTCTGCTTTTCCTTCTGCTTCTGCTTCTGCTTCTCCTTCTGCATCTTCTTCTGTTTTAATTTCTCCTGCTTCTGCTTCTCCTCCTTCTCGTTCTGCTTCTCCTGCTTCTGCTTCTTCTGCTTCTCCTGCTTCTCCTTCTCCTTCTCCTTCTCTTTATGCTTCTGCTTATCCGTCTGTTTCTCCTACTCCTAATCCTTCTCTTTCTCCTTCTCCTTCTTCTTCTTCTGCTTTTCCTGCTTCTTTTTCTGCTTCTTCTTCTTTTTCTGCTTTTTCAGTTTCTTCGGCTTCAGCTTCTGCTTCTTCTGCTTCTCCTTCTGCTTCTGTTTCTCCTTCTGCTTCTGCTCTTCTCCTTTTTCTGTTTCTTCTGCTTCTGCTTCTCCTTCTTCTGCTTCTCCTACTTCTCCTTCTGCTTCTCCGTCTCATTCTCCTTCTCCTTCAATTTCTCCTTCTTGTGCTTCTCATTCTGCTTCTGCTTCTCCTGCTTCTGCTTCTTCTGTTACTCCTTCTGCTTCTCCTTCTGCTTCTCTTTCTGCTTCTAATTCTGCTTCTGCTCCTCCTACTCCTAATCCTTCTCTTTCTCCTTCTTATTCTTCTGCTTCTCGTTCTGCTTCTGCTTCTTCTGCTTGTTCGGTATCTTCTGCTTCTGCTTTTCCAGCCTCTGATGCTTCTGCTTCTCCTTCTGCTTCAGGTTCTCCTTCTGCTTCTTCAGCTTCTTCTGTTTCTTCTGCTTCTGCTTCTCCTGCAACTGCTTCTTCTGCTTCTGTTTCTATTTCTGCTTCTCATTCTGCTTCTGCTTCTCCTTCTGCTCCTTCTCCTTCTTCTCTTTCTTCTTCTTCTGCTTCTCCCGCTTCTGCTTCTTCTGCTTCTCCTGATTGTCCTTCTGCTTCTGCTTCTCCTTCTCCCTCTTTTGCTTCTCTTTCTGCTTTTGCTTCTTTTGATTCTCCAACTTCTCCTTCTGTTTCTGCTTCTCTTTCTGCTTCTGCTTCTCCTGCTTGTTTTTCTGCTTCTTCTGCTGCTTCTCCTTCTGTTGGTTCTTCTACTTCTTCTTCTGTTTCTCTTTTTGCTTCTCCTTCTGCTTCTGCATCTGCTTCTTCTGTTTCTCCTGCCTGAATTTCTGGTTCTACTTCTTCTGCTTCTCCTTCTGCTTCTGCTTCTCCTTCTGCTAATGTTTCTGCTTCTTCTGCTTCTTCTCTTTCGGCTTCTCCTGCTTCTGCTTCTTGTCCTTCTCCTGCTTCTCTTTCTGCTTCTCATTCTGCTTCTGCTTCTCCTTCTGCTTCTCCTCCTTCTCCTACTTCTGCTTCTCCTTCAGCTTCTGATTCTTCTGCTTCTCCTGCTTCTCCTTCTGCATCTCCTTCTGCTTGTGCTTGTCCTTATGCTTCTGCTTCTCCTTCTCCTTCTTTTGCTTCTCCTTTTGCTTCTGCTTCTTCTGCTTTTCCTGCTTCTCCTCCTGCTTCTGCTTCTTCTGCTTCTCCTGCTTCTCATTCTGCATCTTCTTCTGCTTCTCCTTCTGATTCTCCTTTTGCTTCTTCTTCTTCTGCTTTACCTGCGTCTCTTTCTGCTTCTCCTTCTGTTTCTCCTTCTCCTTCTTATTCTTCTGCTTTTACTTCTTCTTCTGCTACAACTGCTTCTGCTTCTACTTCTTCTGTTTCTTCTGCTTCTCCTTCTGCTTTTGATTCTCTTTCTGCTTCTGCTTCTCGTTCTGCTTCTTATTCTGCTTCTCCAGATTCTGCTTCTTCTGCTTCTCCTGCTTCTCCTTCTGCTTCAGGTTCTCCTTCTGTTTCTTCACATTCTTATGCTTCTGCTTCTCCTGCTTCTGCTTCTTCTGCTTTCCCTCCTTCTCTTCCTGCTTCTCCTTCTGTTTCTGCTTCTCCTTCTGCTTCTGCTTCTTGTCCTTCTTGTGTTTCTTCTGCTTCTGTTTCTCAAGTTTCTGCATGTCCTGCTTCTCCTTCTGCTGCTCTTTCTGCTTCTCCTGCTGCTTTTCCTTCTCCTGCTCCTTCTTCTGCTTCTCTTTCTGCTTCTCCTTCTGTTTCTCCTACTCCTTCTCCTTCTCGTTCTTCTGCTTTTCCTTCTGCTTCTCCTTCTGCATCTTCTGCTTCTTCTGCTACTGCCTCTGCTTCTTCTGTTTCTTCTTCTTCCCCTTCTGCTTCTCCTTCTGCTTTTACTTCTCTTTCTGCTTCTGCTTCTCCTTCTGCTTCTCCAGATTCTGCTTCTTCTGCTTCTCCTGCTTCACCTTCTGCTTCAGGTTCTGCTTCTGCTTCTTCTGCTTCTGCTTCTCCTGCTGCTGCTTCTTCTGCTTCTCCTGCTTCTCTTTCTGCTTTTCCTTCTGTTTCTGCTTCTCCTTCTGCTTCTTCTCCTTCCTATGTTTCTTCTGCTTCTGCTTCTCCTGCTTCTCGTTGTGCTTCTCTTTCTGCTTCTCTTTCTGCTTCTCCTTCTCCTTCTTCTGCTTCTGCTTCTGCTTCTCCTTCTGCTTCTGCTTCTGCTTCAATTTCTCCTTCTGCTTCTCATTCTGCTTCTGCGTCTTCTGTTTCTTCTGCTTCTCCTGCTTCTGCTTCTCCTGCTTCTCCTACTTCTCGTCCTGCTTCTCCTTCTGCGTCTCTTTCTGCTTCTGCTTATCCTTTTGCTTCTCCTACTCCTAATCCTTCTCTTTCACCTTCTCCTTCTCCTTCTTCTGCTTCTCCTTCTGCATCTTCTTCTGCTTCTGCTTCTGCTTCTGCTGCTTCTTCTGCTTCTGCTTCTCCTTCTTCTGCTTCTCCCTCTGATTGTGCTTCTTATGCTTATTCTTTTTCTTCTGCTTCTGCTTCTCCTGCTTCTGATTCTCCTGCTTCTTCTTCTTCTGCTTCTACCTCTTCTTCTTCTTCTTCTTCTTCTTCTTCTTCTTCTTCTTCTTCTTCTTCTTCTTCTTCTTCTTCTTCTTCTTCTTCTTCTTCTTCTTCTCTTTCTGCTGCTTCTTCTTTTCTTGCTTCTTCTTCTACTGCTTCTCTTTCTGCTTCTCATTCTGCTTCTGCTTCTGCTTCTCCTATTGCTTCTGCGGCTCTTCCTTCTCCTTCTCCTACTTCTCCTTCTACTTCTGCTTCTGCTTCTCCTGCTTCTGCTTCTTATGCTTCTACTGCTTCTTCTTTTGGTTCTGCTTCTTCTGCTTCTACTTCTCTTTCTGCTTCTGCTTCTCCTGCTTGTTTTTCTGCTTCTTCTGCTGCTTCTCCTTCTGCTGCTTCTTTTACTACTCCTTGTGCTTCTCATTTTGCTTCTCCTTCTGCTTCTGCTTCTTCTGTTCTCCTGCC
>NW_012298240.1:0-4065 GCF_000151885.1 Dipodomys ordii | reverse complement strand
TGTGTCCCCCGCTGTATATAGCTGTGTCCCCGCTGTGTCCCTGCTGTGTCCCGCTGTGTCCCGCTGTGTCCCCTCTGTCCCCGGCTGTGTCCCGCTGTGTCCTCCACTGTGACGTGCTGTGTCCTCGCTGTGTATCCCGCTGGGTCCCCGCTGTGTCCTCGCTGTGTAACCTGCTGTGTTCCCATTTTGTCCCGCTGTGTCCTGCTGTGTCCCTCTATGTCCCCTGCTGTGTCCCGCTGTCCCCCGCTGTGTTCCCCCTGTGTCCCCGTTGTGTCTTGCTGTGTCCCACTGTGTCCCCCGCTGTGTCCCGCTGTGTCCCGCTGTGTCCCCTCTGTATCCCGCTGTGTCCCGCTCTTTCCCGCTGTGTCCTCGGTGTGTCCTCTGTGTCGCGCTGTGTCCCGCTGTGTTCCTGATATCCCCCGGTGTGTCCCCCATGTGTCCCGCTGTGTCCCACTGGGTCCACGCTGGGTCCCGCTGTGTCCTCGCTGTGTCCCCCGCTGTGTCCCGCTGCTGTGTCCCGCTGTGTCCCTGCTGTATCCCTGCTGTGTCACTGCTCTATCACGCTGTGTCCCCACTATGTCCCCGCTGTGTCCTCGCTGTATCCCCCGCTGTGTCCCACTGTGTCCCCCGCTGTGTCCCTGCTGTGTCCCCGCTTTGTCCTCCTGTGTCCCTCTGTGTCCTCGCTATGACACCCGCTGTTTCCCTGCTGTCCCCTGCTGTGTCCAACTGTGTCCCTGTTGTCCCCCAGTAGGTCCCAGCTGTCCACCGCTGTGTCCCCCGCTGTGTCCAACGCTGTGTCCCCCGCTGTGTCCCACTGTGTCCCGCTGTGTCCTTGCTATGTCCCGCTGTGTCCTCGCTGTGTCCCCGCTTTGTCCCCGCTGTCCCCCGGTGTGTCCCCGCTGTCCCAGGCTGTGTCCCCCGCTGTGTCCCGCTGTGTCCCGTTTTGTCCCGCTGTGTCCTGCTGTGTCCTCGCTGTGTCCCGCTATGTCCCCGCTTTGTCCCCACTGTCCCCCGGTGTGTCCCCGCTGTCCCCTGCTGTGTCACCGCTGTCACCCGCTGTGTCCCCCGCTGTGTCACCCGCTGTGTCCCCCGCTGTGTCCCAGCTGTGTCCCGCTGTGTCCCGCTGTGTCTCCTGCTGTGTCCCGCTGTGTCCCCTGCTGTGTACCCCGCTGAGTCCCACTGTGTCTCCCGCTGTGTGCCGCTGTGTCCCCGCTGTGTCCCAGCTGTGTCCTGCTGTGTCCCCGTTGTTCCCCGGTTTGTCCCCACTGTCGCCCGCTGTGTCCCTCGCTGTGTACCTCCGTGTGCCGCTCTGTCCTCGCTTTGGCCCCGCGATGTCCCGCTGTGTCCCCGCTGTGTCCCTGCTGTGTTCCACTCTCTCCCGCTGTGTGCGGCTCTGTGTCCCCCGCTGTGGCCCGCTGTATCCCGGGGTATCCTGCTTTGTCCCCCGCTGTGGCCCGCTGTTTCCCACTGTGCCCCTGCTGTGTCCCCGCTGTGTCCCGCTGTGTACCCCGTTGTGTCCCACTGTGTCCTGCTTTGTGCCCCCTTTGTTCCCCTCTGTGTCCTGCTGTGTCCCCTGCTGTGTCCCCGCTGTGTGCCGCTGTGTCCCCGCTGTGTCCCCTCTGTGTCCGGCTGTGTCCCCGCTGTGTCCCGCTGTGTCCCGCTTTGTCCCCCGCTTTATCCTTGCTGTGTCCCCTCTGTGTCCCCGCTGTGTCCCGCTGTTTCCCGTGGTGTCTCACTTTGTCCCCCTCTGTGTCCTCTGCTGGGTCCCCGCTGTGTCCCGCTCTTTCCCCACTGTGTCCCGCTGTGTCCCGCTGTGTCTCCCGCTGTGTCCCGCTGTGTCCCCTGCTGTGTCCCCCGCTGTGTCCCGCTGTGTCTGGCAGTGTCCCCTCTATGTCCCCGCTGTGTCCTCGCTGTATTCCCCGCTGTGTCCCACTGTGTACCTCACTGTGTCCCCGCTGTTTCCCCGCTTTGACTTCCTGTGGCCCGCTGTGTCCTCGCTATGACCCCCGGTGTCCTGCTGGGTCCCGCTGTGTCCCGCTGTGTCCCCGCTGTGTCACGCTGTGTCCCCGCTGTGTCACGCTGTGTCCTGCAGTGTCCCCGCTATGTCCCCGCTCTGTCCTCGCTGTATCCCCTGCTGTGTCCCACTGTGTCCCCCGCTGTGTCCCGGCTTTGTCCTCCTGTGTCCTGCTGTGTCCTCACTATGACCCCCGCTGTGTATCGCTGTGTCCGCGCTGTGTCCCGCTGTGTCCCCGCTGTGTCCCGCTGTGTCCCCCGCTATGTCCTCACTGTGTCCCCGCTGTCCCCTGCTGTGTCCCGCTGGTCCCCGCTGTGTCCCCGCTGTGTTCCCCCGCTGTGTCCCGCTTGTCCCGCTGTGTACTCTGATGTGTCCCTGCTGTCTCCCCGGCTGTGTCCCGATGTGTCTCCCGCTTTGTCCCCCGCTGTGTCCTGCTGTATCCCCCGCTGTGTGCCGTTGTTTCCCCGGTGGGTCCCGCTGTGTCCCACTGTGTCCCCGCTGTGTTCCGCTGTGTCCCCCGCTGTGTCCCGCTGTGTCCCTGCTGTGTCCCACTGTGTCCCCCGCTGTGTCCCGCTGTGTCCCTGCTGTGACCTGCTCTGTCCCCGCTGTATTGACGCTGTGTCCCGGTGTGTCCCACTGTGTCCGCGCTGTGTTCCCGGCTGTGTCCCGCTGTGTACCCCTCTGTGTCCCCCGCTGTGTTCCGCAGTGTCCCCGGCTGTGACCCGCTGTGTTCCGCTGTGTCCCCCGCTGTGTCCCCACTGTGTGCCCCCGGTGTCCCGCTTTGTCCCCTCTCTGTCCCCAGCTGTCAGCCGCTGTTTCCCCCGCTGTGTCCCACTGTGTCCCACTGTTTCGCCCGTTTTGCCCCGCTGTGCCCCTGCAGTGTCCCCGCTGTGTCCCACTGTGTCACACTGTGTCCCGTGTTGTCCTGCTTTGGCACCCGCTGTGACCTCGCTGTGTTTCTCTCTGTGTCCCGCTGTGTACCCTTCTGTGTCCTCCGCTGTGTCCCCCTGTGTCCCCCACTGTGTCCCGCTGTGTCCCGCTGTGTCCTTGCTGTGACCCGCTCTGTGCCAGCTGTATCGATGCTTTGTCCCGCTCTGTCCCGCTCTGTCCGCGCTGTGTTCCCCGCTGTGTCCCGCTGTGTACCCCTCTGTGTCCCCTGCTGTGTCCCGCTGTGTCCCCCGCTGTGACCCGCTGTGTCCCGCTGTGTCCCCCACTGTGTCCCTGCTGTCTCCCCGGTGTGTCCCACTGTGTCCCGCTGTGTACTGCTGTGTCTCCCGCTGAGTTCTGCTGTGTCCCCGCTGTGTCCCAATGTGTACTCGCTGTGTCATGCTCTGTCATGCTCCGTCCCCACTGTGTCCCGCTGTGTCCTGCTGTGTCCCCACTGTGTGCCCGCTGTGTCCCTCTGTGTACCCCGCTGTGTCCAGCTGTGTCCCCGCTGTGTCCCGCTGTGTCCCCTGTCCCCTGTTGTCCCTGCTTTGTCCCCCGCTGTGTCCCGCTGTGTCTCGCTGTGTTACACTGTGTCCCGTGTTGTCCCGCTTGGTCCCCCGCTGTGACCTCGCTGTGTTTCCCGCTGTGTCCCTCTGTGTACCACTCTGTGTCCCCAGCTGTGTCCCGCTGTGTACCCCGCTGTGTCCAGCTATGTTCCCGCAGTGTCCCCGCTGTCTCCCGCTGTGTCCTCGCTGTGTCCACCGCTGTGTCCCGTTGTGTCCCCAGCTGTGTACCCCGCTGTGTCCCGCTGTGTCCCCGCTGTATCGACGCTGTGTCCTGCTGGGTCCCGCTGTGTCCTCGCTGTGTTCCCCGTTGTGTCCCGCTATGTCCCCCGCTGTGTCCTCCGCTGTGTCCCTGCTGTGTCCCTGCTGTGTCCCCGCTGTGTCCCGCTGTGTCCCGCTGTGTCCTCGATGTGTCCCACGCTGTGTTCCGCTGTGTCCCCCGCTGTGTCCTGCTGTGTCCCACTGTGTCCCCGCTGTGTCCCTCTGTGTCCCCCGCTGTGTCCCGCTGTGTCTCGCTGTGTCCCTGCTGTGACCCGCTCTGTCCCCGCTGTATGACGCGGT
>NW_012298239.1:0-4065 GCF_000151885.1 Dipodomys ordii | reverse complement strand
GGAGAAGCAGAAGCAGAAAGAGAAGCAAAAGCAGAAGGAGAAGCATAAGGAGAAGCAGAAGAAACAGAAGAAGCAGAGGCAGTAGCAGAAGAAGCAGAAGATGCAGAAGCAGAGGAGAAGCAGAAGGAAAAGCAGAAGAACGAGAAGGAGAAGGAGAAACAGGACAAGCAGAAAGAGAAGCAGAAGAAGGAGCAGGAGAAGGAAAAGCAGCAGGAGAAGCAGAAAGAGCAGCAGTAGGAGAAGCAGGAGATGCAGAAACAGGAGAAGCAGAAGCAGAAGAAACAGTAGAAAGACAAGAAGCAGAAGCAAAGAAGAAGCAGAAACAGAAGGAGAAGCAGAAAGAGAAGGAGGAGAAGCAGAAGAAGCAGAAGCAGGAGAAGCAGACGCATAAGAATCCGAAGAAGCAGAAGCAGAACCTGAAGCAGAAGGAGAAGCAGAAGAAGCAGAATCTGGAGAAGCAGAAGGAGAAGCAGAAGCAGAAAAAGAATCAAAAGCAGAAGGAGAAGCAGAAGAAACAGAAGAAGTAGAAGCAGTAGCAGTTGTAGCAGAAGCAGAAGGAGAAGCAGAAGTAAAAGCAGAAGAACAAGAAGGAGAAGGAGAAACAAAAGGAGAAGCAGAAGGAGAAGTAGGTAAAGCAGAATAAGAAGAAGCAGAAGGAGAATCAGAAGGAGAAGCAGAAGAAGGAGCAGAAGAAGTAGAAGCAGAAGGAGAATCAGGAAAAGCAGAAGAAGCCGAAGCAAAAGGAGAAGCAAAAGAAGGAGAAGGAGAATCAGAGGCAGAAGAAGAAGCATAAGGACAAGCACAAGCAGAAGGAGATGCAGAAGGAGAAGCAGGAGAAGCAGAAGAAGCCGAAACTGAAGGAGAAGCAGAAGTAGGAGAAGGAGAAGGAGGAGAAGCAGAAGGACAAGCAGAAGCGGAATGAGAAGCAGAAAGAGAAGCAGGAGAAGCACAAGATGCAGTAGCAGGAGAAGCCGAAAGAGAAGAAGTAGAAGAAGCAGAAACTGAAGCAGAAGGAGAAGCAGAAGGAGAAGCAGCAGAAGAAGTAGAACCAGAAATTCAGGCAGGAGAAACAGAAGAACAGAATCAGAAGCAGAAAGAGAAGCAAAAAGAGAAGCAGAAAGAGAAGTAGAAGAAGCCGCAGAAGGAGAAGCAGTAGAAGAAGCAGAAAAACAAGCAGGAGAAGCAGAAGAAGAAAGAGATGTAGAAGCAGAAGAATCAGAAGAAGCAGAAGCAGAAGAAGAAGCAGTAGAAGCATAAGAAGCAGAAGCAGGAGAAGCAGAAGCAGAAGAAATAAAGAAGCATAAGATGCAGAAGCCGAAGCAGAGGGAGAAAAAAAGAAGGAGAAGGAGCAGCAGAAGGTGAAGCAGAAGGAGATGCAGATGCAGAAAGAGAAGCAGAAACAGAAGGAGAAGGAGAAGGAGTAGTTGGAGAATCAGAAGAACCAGAAGCAGAAGCAGAAAGAGAAGCAGAAGAAGAAGAAGGAGAAGCAGAAGCAGAAGGACAAGCAGGAGAAGCAGAAGAAGCAGAAGCGGGAGAAGCGGCAGAAGAAGAAGAAACAGAAGAAGGAGAAGGAGCAGAAGGAGAAACAGAAGCAGAAGGAGAAGCAGAAAGAGAAGCATAAGAAACAATAGCCGGAGAAGCAGAAGCAGAAGAAACAGAAGAAGCCCAAGAACCAGAAGGAGAACCTGAAGCAGAAGGAGAAGCAGAAGCAGCAGAAGCTGGAAAAGCAGAAGCAGAAGAAACAGAACAAGCAGAAGAAGCAGAAGCAGAACGAGAAGCAGAAGAAGAAGAAGGAGAAAGAGAAGGATTACGAGTAGGAGGAGCAGAAGCAGAAGGAGAAACAGAAGAAGCAGAAGCAGGAGAAGCAGAAGCAGAAGCAGAATGAGAAGCGCAAGAGGGAGAAATTGAAGGAGAAGGAGAATGGCACGGAGAAGCAGAAGGAGAAGTAGGAGAAGCAGAAGAAGAAAAAGCAGGAGAAGTAGAAGCAGAAGAAGGAGAAGAGCAGAAGCAGAAGGAGAAACAGAAGCAGAAGGAAAAGCAGAAGAAGCAGAAGCTGATGCAGAAGAAGAAGAAGAAAAAGAAAAAGCAGAAGAAGCAGAAGAAGAAGCAGCAGGAAAAGCAGAAGAAGAAGAAGGAGAAAGAGAAAGAGAAGGAGAACCAGAAGGATAAGCAGAAGCAGAAAGAGAAGCAGGAGAAGCAGAAGAAGCAGGAGAAGCAGAAGCAGAAGAAAAAGAAGAATCATAAGTAGCAGAAGCAGAGGGAGAAACAGAAGAAGGAGAAATAGCAGCAGAAGGTGAAGCAGAAGGAGATGCAGAAGCAGATAGAGAAGCAGAAACAGAAGGAGAAGAAGAAGGAGAAGTTGGAGAATCAGAAGAAGCAGAAGCAGAAGCAGAAAGAGCAGCAGAAGAAGGAGAAGGAGAAGGAAAACAGGAGAAGCAGAAGAAGCAGAAGCGGGAGAAGCAGAAGAAGAAGAAGAAGAAACAGAAGAAGGAGAAGGAGCAGAAGGAGAAGCAGAAGCAGAAGGAGAAGCAGAAATAGAAACAGAAGCAGAAGAAGCAGTTGCAGGAGAAGCAGAAGCAGAAGAAACAGAAGAAGCCCAAGAACCAGAAGGAGAACCTGAAGCAGAAGGAGAAGCAGAAGCAGCAGAAGCTGGAAAAGCAGAAGCAGAAGAAACAGAAAAAGCAGAAGCAGAAGCAGGACGAGAAGCAGAAGAAGAAGAAGGAGAAAGAGAAGGATTAGGAGTAGGAGGAGCAGAAGCAGAATAAGAAGCAGAAAGAGAAGCAGTAGGAGAAGCAGAAGAAGAAACAGAAGAAGCAGAAGCAGGAGAAGCAGAAGCAGTATGAGAAGCACAAGAAGGAGAAATTGAAGGAGAAGGAGAATGAGACGGAGAAGCAGAAGGAGAAGTAGGAGAAGAAGAAGAAGCAGGAGAAGCAGAAGCAGAAGAAACAGAAGAAGGAGAAGAGCAGAAGCAGAAGCAGAAGGAGAAGCAAAAGCAGGAGAAGCACAAGAATCAGAAGCTGAAGCAGAAAAAGAAGAAACAGAAAAAGCAGAAGAAGCAGAAGAAGAAGCAGCAAGAGAAGCAGAAGAAAAAGAAGGAGGAGGAGAAAGTGAAGGATTAGGAGTAGGAGAAACAGAAGGATAAGCAGAAGCAGAAAGAGAAGGAGAAGGAGAAGGAGAAGCAGGAAAATCAGAAGAAGCAGGAGAAGCAGAAGCAGAATGAAAAGCAGAAGATGGAGAAATTGAAGAAGGAGAAATTGAAACAGAAGAAGATGCAGAAGGGGAGCAGAAGCAGTAGTAGAAGCAGAAGCAGAAGAAGCAGAAGCAGAAGAAATAGAAGAAGGAGAAGAAGCAGAAGCAGAAAGAGAAGCAGAAACAGAAGGAGAAGCAGAAATAGAAGCAGAAGAAGCCGAAGAAGCAAAAGCAGAACCTGAAGCAGAAGGAGAAGCAGGAGAAGCAGCAGAAGAAGAATCTGGAGAAGAAGAAGGAGAACCAGAAGGAGAAGCAGAAGCAGAAAGAGAAGCAAAAGCAGAAGGAGAAGCAGAAGAAACAGAAGAAGTAGAAGCAGTAGCAGAAAAAGCTGAAGATAGAGAAGCAGAAAGAAAAGCAGAAGGAATAGCAGAAGAACGAGAAGCAGAAACAGAAGGAGAAGCAGAAGGAGACGCAGGAAAAGCAGAAGAAGGAGGAGAAGCAGAAGCAGAAGGAAAAGCACAGCAGAAGGAGAAGCAGAAGGAGAAGCAGGAGAAGCAGAAGGAGAAGCAGAAGAAGCAGAAGGAGAAGCAGAAGGAGAAACAGAAGCAGAAGAAGCAGCAGAAGGAGAAGCAGAAGCAGAAGAAGATGCATAAGGAGAAGCAGGAGAAGCAGAAGAAGCAGACGCAGAAGGAGAAGTAGAAGTAGGAGAAGGAGAAGGAAGAGCCGCAGAAGCAATAGGAGAAGCAGAAGGAGAAGCAGAAGCAGAAGGAGAAGCAGAAAGATAAGCAGTAGAAGCAGAAGAAGCAGGAAAAAAGAAGCAGAATAAAGAGAAGAAGAAGAAGAAGAAACAGAAGCAAAAGAAACAGAAGAAGGAGT
>NW_012298238.1:0-4066 GCF_000151885.1 Dipodomys ordii | reverse complement strand
GGAGAAGAAGAAGAAGAAGAAGACGGAGAAGGCGAAAGAGAAGGAGTAGGAGTAGGAGAAGCAAAAGGATAAGCAGAAGCAGAAAGAGACGCAGAAGGAGAAGCAGCACGAGAAGTAGGAGAAGCAGCTGAAGCAGAAGCAGGAGAAGCAGAAGAAACAGAAGACGCAGAAGCAGAATGAGCAGCAGAAAGAGAAAGTGAAGCAGAAGCAGAAGCATAAGGAGAAGCAGAAGCAGAAGGAGAAGCGGAAGAAGGAGAAGTAGAAGCAGAAAGAGAAGCAGAACGAGAAGCAGGAGAAGCAGAAGCAGAAGAAACAGAAGAAGGAGAAGAAGCAGAAGCAGAAGGAGAAGCAGAAACAGAAGGAAAAGCAGAAAGAGAAGCAGGAGAAGCAGAAGAAGCAGGAAAAGCAGAAGCAGAGGAAAGAGAAGAAGAAGGAGAAGAAGAAGAAGAAGAAGAAGAAGACGAAGAAGAAGAAGAAGAAGAAGAAGAAGAAGAAGAAGAAGAAGAAGAAGAAGAAGAAGAAGAAGAAGAAGAAGAAGAAGAAGAAGCAGAAGGAGAAGCAGAAGGAGAAGCAGAAGAAGCAGAAGCAGGAGAAGCAGAAGCAGAAGAAACAGAAGAAGGAGAACAAGCAGAAGCAGAAGGAGATGCAGAAACAGAAGGAAAAGCAGAAAGAGAAGCAGAAAAACCAGAAGAAGCAGGAAAAGCAGAAGCAGAAGAAAGAGAAGAAGCAGGAGAAGAAGAAGAAGAAGAAGAAGAAGAAGAAGAAGAAGAAGAAGAAGAAGAAGAAGAAGAAGAAGAAGAAGAAGAAGAAGAAGAAGAAGAAGAAGAATCATAAGGAGAAGCATAAGGAGAAGCATAAGGAGAAGCAGTATAAGCAGAAGCAGGAGAAGCAGAAGAAAAAGAATAAGCTAAAAAAGCAGAAGCAGTGGGAGAGGCAGAAAAAGGAGAAGGAGCAGCAGAAGGAGAAGCAGAAGCAGAAAGAGAAGCAGAAACAGAAGGAGAACAAGAAGGAGAAGCAGGAAAATCAGAAGAAGCAGAAGTAGAAGCAGAAAGAGAAGGAGAAGAAGGAGAAGCAGAAGGAGAATCAGAAGAAACAGAAGAAGAAGAAGCAGAAGAATCAGAAGCAAAAGAAACAGAAGAAGGAGAAGAGCAGAAGCAGAAGCAGAAGGAGAAGCAGAAGCAGAAGGAGAAGGAGAAAGAGAAGCAGGAGAAGTAGAAAAAGCAGGAAAAGCATAAGCAGAAGAAACAGGAGAAGCCGAAGAAGCAGAAGCAGAATCTGAAGCAGAAGGGGAAACAGAAGAAGCACAATCTGAAGCAGAAGCAGAAGAAACAGAAATAGTAGAATAAGCAGAAGCAGAAGCAGCAGGAGAAGCAGAAGGAGAAAGCGAAAGAGAAGGTGAGGAGTAGGAGAAGCAAAAGGATAAGCAGAAGCAGAAAGAGACGCAGAAGGAGAAGAAGCACGAGAAGTAGGAGAAGCAGGAGAAGCAGAAGCAGGAGAAGCAGAAGAAACAGAAGACGCAGAAGCAGAATGAGAAGCAGAAGGAGAAATTTAAACAGAAGCAGAAGCAGAAGGAGAAGGAGAAGCAGAAGAAGTAGGAGGAGAAACAGAAAGAGAAGCAGAACGAGAAGCAGGAGAAGCAGAAGCAGGAGAAGCAGAAGCAGAAGAAACAGAAGAAGGAGAAGAAGCAGAAGCAGAAGGAGAAGCAGAAACAGAAGGAAAAGCAGAAAGAGAAGCAGGAGAAGCAGAAGAAGCAGAAGCAGGAGAAGCAGAAGGAGAAGAAGCCGCAGAAGCAGAAGCAGAACCTGAAGCAGAAGGAGAAGCAGGAGAAGCAGAAGAAGCAGAATCTGGAGAAGCAGGAGAAGCAGAAGTAGAAAGAGAAGCAAAAGCAGAAGGAAAAGCAGAAGGAGAAGCAGAAGAAACAGAAGAAGCAGAGGCAGTAGCAGAAGAAGCAGAAGATGTAGAAGCAGAAGGAGAAGCAGAAGGAAAAGCAGAAGAACGAGAAGGAGAAGGAGAAGCAGAAAGAGAAGCAGAAGAAGGAGCAGGAGAAGGAAAAGCAGCAGGAGAAGCAGAAAGAGCAGCAGAACGGGAAGCAGTAGATGCAGAAACAGGAGAAGCAGAAGCAGAAGAAACATGAGAAGTACAAGAAGCAGAAGCAGAAGGAGAAGCAGAAACAGAAGAAGCAGAAAGAGAAGGAGGGGAAGCAGACGAAGGAGAAGCAGGAGAAGCATAAGCAGAAGAAACAGGAGAAGCCGAAGAAGCAGAAGCAGAATCTGAAGCAGAAGGAGAAACAGAAGAAGCACAATCTGAAGCAGAAGCAGAAAAAACAGAAATAGTAGAATAAGCAGAAGCAGAAGCAGCAGGAGAAGCAGAAGAAGAAGACGGAGAAGGCGAGAGAGAAGTATTAGGAGTAGGAGAAGCAAAAGGATAAGCAGAAGCAGAAAGAGATGCAGAAGGAGAAGCAGCACTAGAAGTAGGAGAAGCAGGAGAAGCAGAAGCAGGAGAAGCAGAAGGAACAGAAGAAGCAGAAGCAGAATGAGAAGCAGAAGGAGAAATTGAAGCAGAAGCAGAAGGAGAAGCAGAAGCAGAAGAAGAAACAGAAGTAGGAGAAGCAGAAGAAGGAGAAGGAGAAGCAGAAAGAGAAGCAGAAAGAGAAGCAGGAGAAGCAGAAGCAGGAGAAGCAGAAGCAGAAGAAACAGAAGAAGGAGAAGAAGCAGAAGCAGAAGGAGAAGCAGAAACTGAAGGAAAAGCAGAAAGAGATGCAGGAGAAGCAGAAGAAGCAGCAGCAGGAGAAGCAGAAGCAGAAGAAGCCAAAGAAGCAGAAGCAGAACCTGAAGCAGAAGGAGAAGCAGGAGAAGCAGAAGAAGCAGAATCTGGAGAAGCAGAAGGAGAAGCAGAAGCAGAAAGAGAAGCAAAAGCAGAAGGAGAAGCAGAAGGAGAAGCAGAAGAAACAGAAGAAGCAGAGGCAGTAGCAGAAGAAGCAGAAGATGCAGAAGCAGAAGTAAAAGCAGAAGAACGAGAAGGAGAAGGAGAAACAGAAGGAGAAGCAGAAAGAGAAGCAGAAGAAGGAGCAGTAGAAGGAAAAACAGCACAAGAGAAGCCGAAGCAGAAGAAACAGGAGAAGGACAAGAAGCAGAAGGAGAAGCCGAAGCAGAAGGAGAAGCAGAAAGAGAAGGAGGGGAAGCAGAAGAAGCAGCAGCAGGAGAAGCAGAAGCATAAGAATACGAAGAAGCAGAAGCAGAACCTGAAGCAGAAGGAGAAGCAGGAGAAGCAGAAGAAGCAGAATCTGTAGAAGCAGAATGAGAAGCTGAAGGAGAAGCAGAAGCGGAAAGAGAATCAAAAGCAGCAGGAGAAGCAGAAGAAACAGAAGAAGCAGAAGTAGTAGCAGTTGCAGCAGAAGCAGAAGGAAAAGCAGAAGCACGAGAAGGAGAAGGAGAAACAGAAGCAGAAGCAGAAGGAGAATCAGAAGGAGAAGCAGCAGAAGCGAAGGAGTAGCAGAAGGAGAAGCAGAAGCAGAAGAAGCAGCAGAAGGAGAAGAAGAAGCCGAAGAAGATGCAGAAGGAGAAGCAGGAGAAGCAGAAGAAGCAGACGCAGAAGAAGAAGTAGAAGTAGGAGAAGGAGAAGGAAGAGCAGCAGAAGCAATAGGAGAAGCAGAAGGAGAAGCAGAAGCAGAATGAGAAGCAGAAAGAGAAGCAGTAGAAGCAGAAGAAGCAGGCAAACAGAAACAGAAGAAAGAGAAGGAGAAGAAGAAGAAGAAGAAGAAGAAGAAGAAGAAGAAGAAGAAGAAGAAGAAGAAGAAGAAGAAGAAGAAGAAGAAGAAATAGTAGAAGAAGAAGAAGAAGAACAAGAAGATGAAGAAGAAGAAGAAGAAGAAGAAGAAGAAGAAGAAGAAGAAGAAGAAGAAGAAGAAGAAGAAGAAGAAGAAGAAGAAGAAGATGTAGATGAAGTAGAAGAAGAAGAAGAAGAAGGAGAAGCATAAGGAGTAGTAGTAGAAGCAGAAGAAGCAGAAGCAGGAGAAAGTAGATGAATAAGAATAAGCATATGAATCAGATTCAGAGGGGAGTAGGAG
>NW_012298237.1:0-4066 GCF_000151885.1 Dipodomys ordii | reverse complement strand
CTGTGTCCCCCGCTGTGTCCCACTTTGTCTACTGCTGTGTCCCTGCTGTGTCTTGCTGTGTCCCACTGTGTCCCGCTGTGTCCTCGCTGTGTTAACCGCTGTGTTCCGCTGTGTCCCGCTGTGTCCCGCTGTGTACTGCTTTGTCCCCCTCTGAGTACCGCTGTGTCCCCGCTGTGTCCTGCTGTGTCCCGCTGTGTCCCCCGCTGTGTCCTGCTTTGTCTACTGCTGTGTCCCTGCTGTGTCCCGCTGTGTTCCGCTGTGTCCCGCTGTGTCCCGCTGTGTCCTCACTGTGTCCTACGCTGTGTTCCGCTGTGACCTCGTTGTGTCGCCCGATGTGTCCCTTTGTGTCCCCAGCTGTGTAACCCGCTGTGTCCCGATGTGTCCTCGCTGTGTTCCCTGCTGTATCCCACTGTGTACCCTTCTGTGTCCCCCTCTGTGTCCAGCGGTGTCCCGCGCTGTGTCCCGCTGTGTCCTGCTGTGTCCCTCTGTATACTGCTGTGTCCCCCACTGAGTCCCGCTGTGTCCCCGCTGTGTCCCGCTGTGTCCCACCTGTGTCCCCTGCTGTGTCCGGCTGTGTCCCGCTGTGTCCCCTGCTGTGTCCCCCGCTGTGTCCCTCTGTGTCCTCAACTGTGTCCCGCTGTGTCCACTACTGTGTCCCCATTGTGTCCCACTGTTTCCCCCGCTATGTCCCACTGTGTCCTCGCTGTGTCCCCCGCTGTGTCCCGCTGTGTCCTCGCTGTGTCCCCCGCTGTGACCCACTGTGTCCCCCGCTGTGTCCCGTTGTGTCCCGCTGTGTCCCCGATGTATCGACGCTGTATCCCGCTGGGTCCCGTTGTCCTCGCTGTGTCTCCCGCTGTGTCCCGCTGTGTCCCCCACTGTGTCCCGCTGTGTCTACTGCTGTGTCCCGCTATGTCCCGCTGTGTCCCGCTGTGTCCTCACTGTGTCCCACGCTGTGTTCAGCTGTGTCCTCGCTGTGTCCCCTGATGTGTCCTTTGTGTCACCAGCTGTGTAATCCGCTGTGTCCTGCTGTGTCCCTGCTGTATCGACGCTATTTCCCGCTGTGTCCTCTCTGTGTCCCCCGCTGTCTCCCGCTTTGTCCCACGCTGTGTCAGGCTGTGTCCCGCTGTGTCCTCGCTGTGTCCCGCTGTGTCCTCACTTTGTCCACGCTGTGTCCCACTGTGTCCCGCTGTGTACCCTCCTGTGTCCCACTATGTTCCCGCAGTGTCCCCGCTGTGTCCCGCTGTGTCTCGCTGTGTCCCGTGGTGTCCCGCTTTGTCCCCCGCTGTGTCCCCCAGTGAGTGCCCGCTGTGTCCCCGCTGTGTCCCGCTGTGTCCTCCCTGTGTCCCCCGCTGTGTCCCGCTGTGTCCCCAGCTGTGTACCCCGCTGTGTAACGCTGTGTCCCCGCTGTTTCGACGCTGTGTCCCGCTGTGTCCCGCTATGTCCTCGCTGTGTTCCCGGCTGTGTTTCGCTGTGTCCCGCTGTGTCCCGCTGTGTACTGCTGTGTCCCCCGGTGAGTCCCGATGTTTCCCCGATGTTTCCCCGCTGTGTCCCGCTGTATCCCCGTGTCCCCAGCTGTGTCCCACTTTGTCTACTGCTGTGTCCTGCTGTGTCTCGCTGTGTTCCGCTGTGTCCCACTGTGTCCTGCTGTGTCCTCGCTGTGTCCCACGCTGTGTTCCGCTGTGTCCTCGTTGTGTCACCCGATGTGTCCCTTTGTGTCCCCAGCTGTGTAACCCGCTGTGTCCCGCTGTGTCCTCGCTGTGTTCCCCACTGTATCCATCTGTGTACCCTTCTGTGTCCCCCTCTGTGTCCCTGGTGTCCCCCGCTGTGTCCCGCTGTGTCCCGCTGTGTCTCTCTGTATACTGCTGTGTCCCCCGCTGAGTCCCGCTGTGTCCCCGCTGTGTCCCGCTGTGTCCCATCTGTGTTCCCCGCTGTGTCCGGCTGTGTCCCGCTGTGTCCCCGCTGTGTCCCCCGCTGTGTCCCGCTGTGTCCACTGCTGTGTCCCCGTTGTGGCCCATTGTTTCCCCCGCTATGTCCCGCTGTGTCCTAGCTGTATCCCCCGCTGTGTCCCGCTATGTCCTCGCTGTGTCCCATGCTGTGTCCCGCTGTGTCCCCCGCTGTGTCCCGCTGTGTCCCTCTGTATCGACGCTGTGTCCCGCTGGGTCCCGATGTGTCCTCGCTGTGTCTCCCGCTGTGTCATGCTGTGTCCCTCTGTGTCCTTTCTGTGTCCCCCGCTGTCTCCCGCTTTGTCTCACGCTGTGTCAGGCTGTGTCCCGCTGTGTCCTCGCTGTGTCCCGCGCTGTGTCCCGCTGTGTCCTCGCTTTGTCCCCCGCTGTGTCCCGCTGTGTCCCCAGCTGTGTCCCCCGCTGTGTCCTCGCTGTGTCCCCTGCTGTGTCCCGCTGTGTCCGGCTGTGCCCCCACTGTGTCCTGTTGAGTCCACAGCTGTGTACCACACTGTGTAACGCTGTGTCCCCGCTGTATCGACGCTGTGTCCCGCTGTGTCCTCGCTGTGTTCCCCGCTGTGTCCCGCTGTGTCCCCTGCTGTGTCCCGCTGTGTCCTCACTGGGTCCCCCACTGTGTCCCGCTTTGTCCCCCGCTGTGTCCCGCTGTGTCCCACTGTGTCCCCGCTGTGTGCCTGCTGTGTCCCGCTGTGTCTCCCGCTTTGTCCCGCTGTGTCCCCGTTGTGTCCCGCTGTGTCCCGCTGTGTCCCCGCTGTGTGCCCGCTGTGTCCTGCTGTGTACCCCGCTGTGTCCAGCTGTGTCACCGCTGTGTCTCGCTGTGGCCACTCTCTGTCTCCGCTGTCCCCCGCTGTGGCCCCCGCTGTGGCCCGCTGTGTCCCGCTGTGTCCCCCGCTTTTTCCTGCTGTGTCCCGCAGTGTCCCCGCTGTGTCCCGCTGTGTAACACTGTGTCCCGTGGTGTCCCACTTTGTCCCACGCTGTGTCCCCCGCTGAGTCCCCTCTGTGTCGCCGCTGTGTCCCCCTGTGTCCTCGTTGTGTGCCCCGCTGTCTCCCGCTTTGTCTCCCGCTGTGTTCCGCTGTGTCCCGCTGTGTCCCCGCTGTGTCCCCAGCTGTGTCCCGCTGTGTCCCGCTGTGTACCCCGCTGTGTCCTGCTATGTTCCCGCAGTGTCCCCGCTGTGTCCCGCTGTGTCCCGCTGTGTCCTCGCTGTGTCCCCAGCTGTGTACCCCACTCTGTCCCGCTGTGTCCCCCGATGTGTCTCTGCTGTGTCCCCGCTGTGTCCCCGCTGTGTCCCGCTTTGTCCTGCTGTGTACTGCTGTGTCCCCCGCTGTGTCCCGCTGTGTCCTGCTGTGTCACGCTGTTTCCCCGCTGTGTCCCTCTGTGTACCCCGCTGTGTCCAGCTTTGTCCATGCTGTGTCTCGCTGTGTCCCACGCTCTGTCCCCCTCTGTTTCCCGCTCTGTCCCTCTCTGTGTCCCGCTGTGTCCCCAGCTGTGTCCCACTGTGTCCCCGCAGGGTCACTGCTGTTTCCCGCTGTGTCCCGCTGTGTTCCGTGGTGTCCCTCTTTGTCTCCCGCTGTGTCCCCCGCTGAGTCCCCGCTGTGTCCCGCTTTGTCCTCGCTGTGTCCCCCGCTGTCTCCCGCTCTGTCCCCTGCTGTGTCTCACGCTTTGTCCCCGCTGTGTCCCACTGTGTCCCGCTGTGTCCCGCTGTGCCCCCACTGTATTTCGTTGTGTCCACAGCTGTGTACCACGCTGTGTAACGATGTGTGCCCGCTGTATCTACGCTTTATCCCACTGGGTCCCGCTGGGTCCTCGCTGTGTCCCCCGCTGTGTCCCGCTGTGTCCCCCGCTGTGTCCCGCTGTGTCCACCGCTGAGTCCCCGCTGTGTCACCGCTGTGTCCCGCTGTTTCCTCGATGTGTCCCCTGCTGTCTCCCTATCTGTCCCCTGCTGTGTCGCACGCTTTGTCCCCGCTGTGTCCCACTGTGTCCCACTGTGTCCGGCTATGCCCCCACTGTGTCCCAATGTCCCGTATGTAAACAGATGTGTAATACGCTGGGTAACGCAGTGTCCCCACTTTATCGACGCAAAAAAAACGCTGTGTCCCGCTGAGTCCTC
>NW_012298236.1:0-4066 GCF_000151885.1 Dipodomys ordii | reverse complement strand
TACAGCAGGGAAACAGCGTGACACAGCGGGACACAGCGGGGGAAACAGAGGGACACAGCGGGGGACACAGCGAAGACACAGCGGGACACAGCGGAGGACACAGTAAGGACACAGCGGGACACAGCGGGGGACACAGCGGGACACAGCGGGGGACACAGTGGGACACAACGGGGAACACAGCGGGACACAGCGGGACACAGTGGGGGACACAGGGGAGACACAGCGGGACAAAGCAGGGGACACAGCGGGATACAGCAGGACACAGCTGGGGACACAGCGGGGGATAGCAGAGACAGAGAGGGGGCACAGCGAGACACAGCGGTGACACAGCCTGACACAACGCAGTACACATCGGGAGATAGCGGGAACAAAGCGGGGACACAGCGGGGACACAGCGGGACACAGCAGGACACAGCAGGGACAGGGCTGGACACAGTGGGACACAGCGGGACACAGCGGGGGACACAGTGGGACACAGCGGGCACAAAGCGGGGACAAAGCGGGACACAGCGGGGGACACATCGAGGACAGAGCGGGCCACATCGGGGGACACAGCGAGGACACAGCGGGGGACACAGCAGGGAACACAGCGGGACACATCAGGGGATACAGAGGGGTACACAGCGGGGGATACAGCGGGGGACACAGCGGGACACAGCAGGGGATACAGAGGGGTACACAGCGGGACACAGCGGGGAACACAGAGGGGTACACAGCGGGACACAGCGGGGAACACAGCGCGGACACAGCGGGACAGAGCGGGACAAAGCGTCGATACAGCGGGCACAGAGCAGGTCACAGCAAGGACACAGCGGGACACAGCGGGACACAGTGGGGGACACAGGGGGACACAGCGGGAACACAGCGGGACACAGCAGTGGACACAGCGGGACACAGCGTGGGACACAGCATGGACATAGCGGGACACAGCGGGACACAGCGGGACACAGCGGGGACACAGCGGAACACAACGGGACACAGCGGGGGACACAGCGAGGACACAGCGGGTCACAGCGGGACACAGCGTGGGACAAAGCAGGAGACAGCGGGGGACACAGCGAGGACACAGCTGGACACAGCGGGGTACACAGTGGGACACAGCGGAGGACACAGAAGGTTACACAGCGGGACACAGAGAGAAACACAGCGAGGTCACAGCGGGGGCCAAAGCAGGACAACACGGGACACAGTGGGACACAGAGGGGACACTGCAGGGGCACAGCGGGGAAAAACGGGCGACACAGCGGGACACAGTGGGACACAGCATGGGAAACAGCGGGGGACAGCTGGGGACAGAGAGGGGACACAGCGGGACACCAGGGGCACACAGTGGGGACACAGCGGGGGACACAGCGGAACACAGCGGGTCACAGCCGGGGACACTGCTGGACACAGCGGGGGACACAGAGGGGTACACAGTGGGACACAGCCGGGAACACAGCGCGGACACAGTGGGACACACCGGGACACAGCGTCAATACAGCGGGGACAGAGTGGGTCACAGCAGGGACACAGCGGGACACAGCGGG
This sequence comes from Dipodomys ordii, assembly GCF_000151885.1. Classification (NCBI taxonomy): domain Eukaryota; kingdom Metazoa; phylum Chordata; class Mammalia; order Rodentia; family Heteromyidae; genus Dipodomys; species Dipodomys ordii. The sequence goes on along the minus strand of NW_012298236.1, from coordinate 2,537 downwards.
GGACACAGTGGGACACAACAGGGACACAGCGGGACACAGCGGGACACAGCGGGGGACACAGCGGAACACAGCTTGGGACACAGCGAGGACAAAGCGGGACACAGCGGGACACAGCGGGGACACACCAGGGACACAGCAGGGACACAGCAGCGGACACAGCGGGGGACTCAGCGGGACACAACGGGGAACACAGCTGGGGACACAACGGGACACAGCAGTGGACACAGCAAGGACACAGCGCGACACAGCGGGGACACTTCGGGAACATAGAGGGACACAGCGGGATACCGAGCGGGACACAGCGGGGTCACAGAGTGGTACACAGCGGGACACAGCGGGAAACAAAGCGAGGTCACAGCGGGGGACAAAGCGGGACAACACGGGACACAGTGTGACACAGCGGGACACAGCGGGACACAGCGGGGGACACAGCGGGGGACAGAGAGGGGACACAGCGGGACACAGCGGGGACACAGCTGGACACAGAGGGGTACACAGAGGGACACAGCGGGCACACAGTGGGGACACAGTGGGACACAGCGGGGACAGAGCAGGACAGAGCATGACACAGCGAGGACACATTGGGCCACAGCGAGGTACACAGCTGGGGACACAACGGGACACAGCAGGGGACACAGCGAGGACACAGCGTGACACAGCGGGACACAGCGGGACACTGCGGGAACATAGCGGGACACAGCGGGGTACACAGCGGGACACAGCGGGTCACAGTTGGGGACATAGCGGGGACACAGCGGGACACAGCGGGGGACACAGCGAGGACACAGCGTGACACAGCGGAACACAGCGGGGGACAAAGCGGGAGACAGCGGGGGACACAGCGAGGACACAGAGGGACACAGCGGCCACACAGAGGGGATTCAGCGGGGGACACAGCAGGGGACAAAGAGGGACACCACGGGACACAGTGTGACACAGTTGGACACCGCGGGACCCTGTGGGGACACAGCAGGACAAAGCGGGGGATACGGGGGGACACAGCGGGACAAAGTGGGGGACACAGTGGGACACAGCGGAGACAGAGATGGGCCACAGCGGGACACAGCCGTGATACAGCTGGACACAGCGGAGTACACAGCAGGACACAGCGGGACACAGCGGGGACTCACCAGGGGACACAGCGGGGGACAAACTGGGACACCACGGGACACAGTGGGACACAGCGGGACACAGCGGGGACACTGCGGGAACATAGCGGGACACAGCGGGGTACACATCAGGACACATCAGTGGACACAGCAGGAACACAGCTGGACACAGCGGGGTACACAGTGGGACACAGGGGGCACACAGTGGGGACACAGCGGGGGACACAGCGGGACACAGCGGGTCACAGCGGGGGACACAGCGGGGGACACAGTGGGACACAGCGGGGACTCACCTGGGGACACAGCGAAGGACAAACTGGGACACCACGGGACACAGTGGGACACAGCGGGACACAGCGGGGACACTGCGGGAACATAGCGGGACACAGCGGGGGACACAGGGGGACACAGCGGGACACAGCAGGGACACAGCGGGACACAGCGGGACACAGCGGGGACACTGCGGGAACATAGCGGGACACAGCGGGGTACACAGTGGGACACAGGGGGCACCCAGTGGGGACACAGCGGGGGACACAGCGGGACACAGCGGGTCACAGCGGGGGACACAGCGGGGGACACAGCGGGGGACAGCAGAGGACAGAGAGGGGACACAGCGGACACAGCGGGATACACAGAGGGACACAGCGGGCACACAGTGGGGACACAGCGGGACAAAGCAGGACACAGTGGGGACAGAGCAGGACAGAGCGTGACACAGCGAGGACACATTGGGACACAGCGGGACACAGAGGAACTCAGCGGGAGACACAGCAGTACACAGCGGGAAACAGTGTGAAACACCGGGGAGACAGCAGGGACACAGTGGGGGACACAGCAGGACACAGCGGGTCACAGCGGGGGACACAGCGGGACACAGCGGGGGACACAGCGCGGACACAGGGGGTCACAGCGGGACACAGCGTGGGACAAAGCAGGAGACAGCGAGGGACAAAGCGAAGACCCAGCTGGACACAGCGGGGTACACAGCGGGACACAGCGGGGGACACAGAAGGGTACACAGCGGGACACAGCGAGAAACACAGCGAGGTCACAGCGGGGGCCAAAGCGGGACAACACGGGACACAGTGTGACACAGTGTGACACAGCGGGGACACTGCAGGGGCCCAGCGGGACAAAGCGGGCGACACAGCGGGACACAGCGGGACACAGCGGGAGACACAGCGAGGGACAGCAGGGGACAGAGAGGGGACACAGTGGGACACAGCGGGACAAAGCGGCAGACACAGCGGGACACAGCAGGCACACAGCGGGGACACAGCGGGACACAGCGGGACACAGCGGGGACAGAGCGGGACACAGCCGGACACAGCGGGACACAGCAGGGGACACAGCGGGACACAGTTGGGGACCCAGTGAGGACACAGCGGGACACAGCAGGGGACACAGCGAGGACACAGCGGGGGA
>NW_012298235.1:0-4066 GCF_000151885.1 Dipodomys ordii | reverse complement strand
CAAGAAGAGGAGAAGTTGGAGAATCAGAAGAAGCAGAAGCAGAAAGAGAAGCAGAAGAAGGAGAAGGAGAAGCAGAAGGAGAAGGACAAGCAGGAGAAGCAGAAGAAGCAGAAGCGGGAGAAGCAGAAGAAGAAGAAGAAACAGAAGAAGGAGAAGGAGCAGAAGGAGAAGCAAAACCAGAAGGAGAAGCAGAAAGAGAAGCAGAAGAAGCAGTAGCAGGTGAAGCAGAAGCAGAAGAAACAGAAGAAGCCGAAGAATCAGAAGGAGAACCTGAAGCAGAAGGAGAAGCAGAAGCAGCAGAAGCTGGAAAAGCAGAAGCAGAAGAAACCGAACAAGCAGAAGAAGCAGAAGCAGAACGAGAAGCAGAAGAAGAAGGAGAAAGAGAAGGATTAGGAGTAGGAGGAGCAGAAGCAGAATAAGAAGCAGAAAGAGAAGCAGAAGGAGAAGCAGAAGGCGAAACAGAAGAAGCAGAATCAGGAGAAGCAGAAGCAGAAGCAGAAATAGAAGCACAAGCAGGAGAAATTGAAGGAGAAGGAGAAGGAGACGGAGAAGCAGAAGGAGAAGTAGGAGAAGCAGAAGAAGAAGAAGCAGGAGAAGCAGAAACAGAAGAAACAGAAGGAGAAGAGCAGAAGCAGAAGGAGAAGCAGAAGAAGCAGAAGCTGAGGCAGAAGAAGAAGAAACAGAAAAAGCAGAAGAAGCAGAAGAAGAAGCAGCAGGAGAAGCAGAAGAAGAAGAAGGAGAAGGAGAAAGAGAAGGATTAGGAGTAGGAGAAACAGAAGGATAAGCAGAAGCAGAAAGAGGAGGAGAATGAGAAGGAGAAGCAGGAGAAGCAGAAGAAGCAGAAGCAGAAGCAGAATGAAAAGCAGAAGAAGGAGAAATTGAAACAGAAGAAGATGCAGAAGGAGAAGCAGAAGCAGAAGCAGAAGTAGAAGCAGAAGAAGGAGAAGCAGAAGGAGAAGCATAAAGAGAAACAGAAGGAGAAGCAGGAGAACAGTAGCAGGAGAAGCAGAATCAAAAGAAATAGAAGAAGGAGAAGAAGCAGAAGCAGAAAGAGAAGCAGAAACAGAAGGAGAAGCAGAAATAGAAGCAGAAGAAGCTGAAGAAGCAGAAGCAGAACCTGAAGCAGAAGGAGAAGCAGGAGAAGCAGAAGAACCAGAATCTGGAGAAGAAGGAGAACCAGAAGGAGAAGCAGAAGCAGAAAGAGAAGCAAAAGCAGAAGTTGAAGCAGAAAGAGAAGCAGAAGAAACAGAAGAAGCAGAAGCAGAAGCAGTAGCAGAAGAAGCTGAAGATGCAGAAGCAGATAGAGAAGCAGAAGGAATAGCAGAATAACGAGAAGGAGAAACAGAAGGAGAAGAAGAATGAGAAGCAGAAGGAGAAGCAGGAAAAACAGAAGAAGCAGAAACAGACGGAGAAGCAGAAGAAGGAGAAGCAGAAGATGAAGCAGAAGGAAAAGCAAAAGCAGAAGGAGATGCAGAAGGAGTAGCAGGAGAAGCAGAAGAAGCAGAAGCAGAAGGAGAAGAAGAAGGAGAAGAAGCAGAATCAGAAGAAGCAGAAGGAGAATTAGAAAGAGAAGCCGACGAAGAGAAGCAGAACGAAAAGCAGGAGAAGCAGAAGAAGCAGAGCGTGAGAAGCAGAAGCAAAAGAAACAGAAGAAATAGAAGGAGCAGAAGCAGAATGAGAAGCAGAAGCAGAAGGAGAAGCAGGAGAAGCAGAAGAAGCAGGAGAAGCAGAAGCAGAAGAAACAGGAGAAGCCGAAGAAGCAGAGGCAGAATCTGAAGCAGAAGCAGAAACAGAAGAAGCACAATCTGAAGCAGAAGCAGAAGAAACAGAAATAGTAGAATAAGCAGAAGCAGAAGCACCAGGACAAGCAGAAGAAGAAGATGGAGAAGGCGAAAGAGGAAGATTAGGAGTAGGAGAAGCAAAAGGATAAGCAGAAGCAGAAAGAGACGCAGAAGGAGAAGCAGCAAGAGAAGCAGCAAGAGAAGTAGGAGAAGCAGGAGAAGCAGAAGCAGGAGAACCAGAAGAAACAGAAGACGCAGAAGCAGAATGAGAAGCAGAAGGAGAAATTGAAGCAGAAGCAGAAGCAGAAGGAGAAACAGAAGCAGAAGGAGAAGCAGAAGAAGGAGAAGGAGAAGGAGAAGCAGAAAGAGAAGCCGAACGAGAAGCAGGAGAAGCAGAAGCAGGAGAAGCAGAAACAGAAGAAACAGAAGAAGGAGAAGAAACAGATGGAGAAGCAGAAACAGAAGGAAAAGCAGAAAGAGAAGCAGAAGAAGCAGCAGCAGGAGAAGCAGAAGCAAAAGAAGCAGAAGCAGAACCTGAAGCAGAAGGAGAAGCAGGAGAAGCAGAATCTGTAGAAGCAGAAGGAGAAGCAGAAGCAGAAAGAGAAGCAAAAGCAGAAGGAGAAGCAAAACCAAAAGCAGAAGAAACAGAAGAAGCAGAGGCAGTAGCAGAAGAAGCAGAAGATGCAGAAGCAGAAGGAGAAGCAGAAGGAAAAGCAGAAGAACGAGAAGGTGAAGGAGAAGGAGAAACAGAAGGAGAAGCAGAAAGAGAAGAAGAAGAAGGAGCAGGAGAAGGAAAAGCAGCAGGAGAAGCAGAAAAAGCAGCAGAAGGAGGAGCAGGTGATGCAGAAACAGGAGAAGCCTAAGCAGAACAAACAGGAGAAGGACAAGAAGCAGAAGCAGAAGGAGAAGCAGATACAGAAGGATAAGCAGAAAGAGAAGGAGGAGAAGCAGAAGAAGCTGAAGCAGGAGAAGCAGAAGCATAAGAATCCGAAGTAGCAGAAGGAGAACCTGAAGCAGAAGGAGTAGCAGGAGAAGCAGAAGAAGCAAAACCTGGAGAAGCAGAAGGAGAAGCAGAAGGAGAAGCAGAAGCAGAGAGAGAATCAAAAGCAGAAGGAGAAGCAGAAGAAACAGAAGAAGTAGAAACAGTAGCAGTTGTAGCAGAAGCAGAAGGAGAAGCAGAAGGAAAAGCAGAAGAACAAGAAGGAGAAGGGAAACAGAAGGAGAAGCAGTAGGAGAATAAGAAGGAGAACAGAAGAAGGAGAAGCAGAAGCAGAAGAAGATGCAGAAGGAGAAGCAGAAGAAGCAGAAGCAGAAGGAGAAGCAGGAAAAGCAGAAGAAGCAGAAGCAAAAGGTGAAGCAAAAGAAGGAGAAGGAGAAGCAGAGGCAGAAAAAGAAGCATAAGGATAAGCACAAGCAGAAGGAGATGCAGAAGGAGAAGCAGGAGAAGCAGAAGAAGCAGAAGATGAAGGAGAAGCAGAAGTAGGAGAAGGAGAAGCAGGAGAAGCAGAAGCAGAAGGAGAAGAAGAAGTGGAATGAGAAGCAGAAATAGAAGCAGGAGAAGCACAAGAAGCAGAAGCAGGAGTAGCCGAAAGAGAAGAAGCAGAAGAAGCAGAATCAGAAGCAGAAGTAGAAGCAGAAGGAGAAGCAGCAGAAGAAGTAGAACCAGAAATTCAGGCAGGAGAAACAGAAGAATCAGAAGCAGAAGCAGAAGGAGAAGCAAAAAGAGAAGCAGTAGGAGAGGTAGAAGAAGCAGCAGAAGGAGAAGCAGCAGAAGAAGCAGAAAAACAAGCAGGAGAAGCAGAAGCAGAAAGAGAAGTAGAAGCAGAAGAAGCAGAAGAAGCAGAAGAAGAAGCAGTAGAAGCACAAGAAGCAGAAGCAGGAGAAGCAGAAGCAGAAGATAAAGAAGAAGCATAAGAAGCAGAAGCAGAGGGAGAAACAGAAGAAGGAGAAAGAGAAGCAGAATGTGAAGCAGAAGGAGATGCAGAAGCAGAAAGAGAAGCAGAAACAGAAGGAGAAGAAGAAGGAGAAGTTGGAGAATCAGAAGAAGCAGAAGCAGAAAGAGAAGGAGAAGCAGGAGAAGGAGAAGGACAAGCAGGAGAAGCAGAAGAAGCAGAAGCGGGAGGAGCAGAAGAAGAAGAAGAAACAGAAGAAAGAGAAGGAGCAGAAGGAGAAGCAGAAGCAGAAGGAGAAGCAAAAGAGAAGCAGAAGAAGCTGAAGAAGCAGTAGCAGGAGAAGCAGAAGCAGAAGAAACAGAAGAAGCCCAAGAAGCAGAAGGAGAACCTTGA
>NW_012298234.1:0-4067 GCF_000151885.1 Dipodomys ordii | reverse complement strand
CAGTTTCCCCGCTGTGTGCCCGCTGTGTCCCGCTGTTGTACCCCGCTGTGTCCAGCTGTGTCACCGCTGTGTCTCGCTGTGGCCACTCTCTGTCTCCACTGTCCACGCTGTGTGCCCCGCTGTGGCCCGCTGTGGCCCGCTGTGTCCCCCGCTTTGCCTGCTTTGTCCCACAGTGTTGCCGCTGTGTCCCGCTGTGTAACACTGTGTCCCATGATGTCCCACTTTGTCCCACAATGTGTCCCCCGCTGAGTACCCTTTGTGTCGCCGCTGTGTCCCACTGTGTCCTCGCTGTGTCCCCCGCTGTGTCCCGCTGTGTCCTCCCTGTGTCCCCCGCTGTGTCCCACTGTGTCCTCGCTGTGTTCCCCGCTGTGTCCAGCTGTTTCCCCCACTGTGTCCCCCACTGTGTCCTCACTGTGTCCCCCGCTGTGTCCCGCTGTGTCCCGCTGTGTCCTCGCTATGTCCCCCTCTGAGTCCCGCTGTGTCCCCCGCCGTGTCACGCTGTGTCCCGCTGTGTCCTGCTGCGTCCCCCCTGTGTCCCGCTGTGTCCTGCTTTGTCCCCCACTCTGTCCCGCAGTGACCACATTGTGTCCTGCTGTGTCCTACTGTGTCCCGTGGTGTCCCGTTTTGTCCCCCGCTGTGTCCCCGGCTGAGTCTCGCTGTGTCCCCACTGTGTCCTCTCTGTGTCCCCCGCTGTGTCCTTCTCTGTTCCCCACTCTGTCTCCCGTTTGGTCCCTGCTGTGCCCCGCTGTGTCCCGCTGTGTCCCGCTGTGTCCCCCACTGTGTCCCGTTGTGTCAACAGCTGTGTACCCCGCTGTGTCCCGCTGTGTCTCTGCTGTATCGATGCTGTGTCCCGCTGGGTCCTGCTGTGTCTCTCTCTGTGTTCCCCACTGTGTCCTGCTGTGTCCCCCGCTGTGTCCCTCGCTGTGTCCCCCGCTGTGTCCCGTTGTGTCCCGCTGTGTCCCCCGCTGTGTCCTTGCTGTGTCCCTGCTGGGTCCCGCTGGGTCCCGCAGTGTCCCCCGCTGAGTCCCGTTGTGTCACCGCTGTGTCCCGCTGTGTCCCCGCTCTATCGATGCTGTGTCCAGCTGGGTCCCGCTGTGTCCTCTCTTTGTTCCCCGCTGTGTCCCGCTGTGTCCCCCGCTGTGTCTCTCGCTGTGTCCCGCTGTGTCCCCGGCTGTGTCCGGCTGTGTCCCGCTGTGTCCCCCGCTGTGTCCTTGCTGTGTCCCCGCTGTGTCCCGCTGTGTCCCGCAGTGTCCCCAGCTGTGTCCCGCTGTATCACCGCTGTGTCCCGCTTTGTCCTTGCTGTGTACCCCGCTGTGTTCCTCTGTGTCCCCGGCTGTGTCCCGCTGTGTCCCCTGCTGTGTCCCCACTGTGTCACGCTGTGTTTCGCTATGTCCGGCTGTGTCCTCGCTCTGTCTCATTCAGTGTCCAGCTGTGTCCTCCCTGTGTCCCCCGCTGTGTCCCGCTGAGTCCCCTGCTGTGTCCCGCTGTGTCCCGCTGTGTCACGCTCTGTCCCATCTGTTTCCCTCTGTGTCCAGCTCTGTCCCCGTTGTGTGTCCGCTGTGCCCCGCTGTGTACCCTTCTGTGTCCAGCTGTGTCCCCTCTGTGTCCCGCTGTGTCCCTTCTCTGTCCCCCGCTGTCCACCGCTGTGTCCCCCGGCTGTGTCCCGCTGTGTCCCCGCTGTGTCCCGCTGTGTCCTACTGTGTCCCGTGGTGTCCCGCTTTTTCCCCTCTATGTCCCCTGCTGAGTCCCCTCTGTGTCCCCGCTGTGTCCAGCTGTGTCCTCGCTGTGTCCTCTGCTGTCTCCCGCTTTGTCCCACGCTGTGTCCTACTGTGTCCCACTGTGTCCCTGCTGTGTCCCCCGCTGTGTCCCGCTGTGTCCCGCTGTGTCCCCCGCTGTGTCCTGCTGGGTCCCGCTGTGTCCCCGCTGTGTCCCTGCTGTGTCCGGCTGTGTCCCCCGCTGTGTCCCGCTGGGTCCCGCTGTGTCCCGCGCTGTGTACCGCTGTGTCCCCGCAGGTTCACCGCTGTTTCACGCTGTGTCCTGCTGTGTTCCGTGGTGTCCTGCTTTGTCCCCCGCTGTGTCCCGCTGTGTCCACTGCTGGGTCCGCGCTGGGTCCCGCTGTGTCTCGCTGTTTCCCGCTGTGTCCTCGCATTGTCCCATGCTGTGTTCCGCTGTGTCCTCCCTGTGTCCCCCGCTGTGTCCCGCTGTGTCCCCCGCTGTGCCCCGCAGTGTCCTGCTGTGTCCCGCTGTGTCCTCGCTGTGTCAAATTGTGTCCCCCCTGTTTCCCCGCTGGGTCCTGCTGTGTCCCGCTGTGTCCCGCTGTGTCCCCCGCTGTGCCCCGCAGTGTCCCGCTGGGTCCCTTTGGGTCCGCCGCTGTGTCCCACTGTGTCCCCCTCTGTGCCCCGCAGTGTCCTGCTGTGTCCCGCTCTGTCCCCCACTGTGTCCCCCGCTGAGTCCTCTATGTGTCGCCGCTGTGTCCCGCTGTGTCCTCACTGTGTCCCCTGCTGTCTCCCGCTTTGTCCCACGCTGTGTCCCACTGTGTCCCGCTGTGTCCTCGCTGTGTCCCCTGCTGTGTCCTGCTGTGTTCCCGCTGTGTTCCCGCTGTGTCCCAAGCTGTGTCCCGCTGTGTCGCGCTGTGTGCCCCGCTGTGTCCCACTATGTTCCCGCAATGTCCCCGCTGTGTCCCCGCTGTGTCCTCGCTGTGTTCCCCTCTGTGTCCCGCTGTGTCCCCCGCTGTGTCTCGCTGTGTCTACTGCTGTGTCCCCACTGTGTCCCGCTGTGTCTCGCTGTGTCCCGCTGTGTCCTCGCTGTCTCCCACGCTGTGTTCTGCTGTGTCCTCGCTGTGTCCCCCGCTGTGTCCCGTTGTGTCCCCAGCTGTGTACCCCACTGTGTCCCGCTGTGTCCCCGCTGTATCGAAGCTGTGTCCCGCTGGGTCCCGCTGTGTCCTCCCTGTGTTCCCCACTGTGTCCCGCTATGTACCCCTCTGTGTCCCTCGCTGTGACCCGCTGTGTCCCGCTGTGTACTGCTGTGTCCCCCGCTGAGTCTCGCTGTGTCCCCACTGTGTCCTCTCTGTGTCCCCGCTGTGTCCTGCTCTGTTCCCCACTGTGTCGCCCGTTTTGTCCCTGCTGTGCCCCACTGTGTCCCGCTGTGTCCCGCTTTGTCCCCCACTGTGTCCCGTTGTGTCAACAGCTGTGTACCCCGCTGTGTCCCGCTGTGTCCCCGCTGTATCGTCGCTGTGTCTCGCTGGGTCCTGCTGTGCCTCTCTCTGTGTTCCCCACTGTGTCCTGCTGTGTCTCCCGCTGTGTCCTTCGCTGTGTACCCCGCTGTGTCCCGCTGTGTCCCGCTGTGTCCCCCGCTGTGTCCTTGCTGTGTCCCCTGTTGTGTCCCGCTGTGTCCTCACTGGGTAGCCCACTGTGTACCGCTGTGTCCCCCGGTGTCCCCCGCTGTGTCCCGCTGTGTCCCGCTGTGTCCCCCGCTGTGTCCTTGCTGTGTCCCCGCTGGGTCCCGCTGGGTCCCACAGTGTCCCCCGCTGAGTCCGGTTGTGTCACCGCTGTGTTCCGCTGTGTCCCCACTCTATCGACGCTGTGTCCCTCTGGGTCACGATGTGTCCTCTCTTTGTTCCCCGCTGTGTCCTGCTGTGTCCCCCGCTGTGTCTCTCGCTGTGTCCCGCTGTGTCCCCGGCTGTGTCCGGCTGTGTCTGGCTGTGTCCCGCAGTGTCCCCAGCTGTGTCCCGCTGTGTCACCGCTGTGTCCCGCTTTGTCCTCGCTGTGTCCCCCGCTGTGTCCCGCTTTGTGCCTGCTGTGTATCCCGCTGTGTCCCTCTGTGTCCCCTGCTGTGTCCCGCTGTGTCCCCTGCTCTGTCCCCACTGTGTCACGCTGTGTTTCGCAGTGTCCGGCTGTGTCCTCGCTCTGTCTCATTCAGGTCCAGCTGTGAACTCCCTGTATACCCACTGTGTCCCAATAAACACCTAAGTGTAAAAATGTGACAAACTCTAACACAACAGTATCCCACTGGATCCAGATCTTTCACCCATTGTGTCTTCCATAAAGTAATCTATATATATTACACAG
>NW_012298233.1:0-4067 GCF_000151885.1 Dipodomys ordii | reverse complement strand
GTCCCATGCTGTGTCCCGCTGTGTCCTCGCTGTGTCCCCCGCTGTGTCCCGCTGTGTCCCTCTGTGGCCTATGCTGTATCCCCTGCTCTGTCCCACTGTGTCACCCGCTGTGTCCCGGCTGTGTCCCCACTGTGTCCCGCTGTATTCCACTGTGTCCCCTGCTGTGTCCCGCTGTGTCCCCCCTATGTCCCCCGCTGTGTCCCGCTGTGTCCCCCGCTGTGTCCCGCTGTGTCCACGTTGTCCCCTGGTGGGTCCCCGCTGTCCCCTTCTGTGTCCTCGCTGTACCCGCTGTGTCCCGCTGTGTCCCTCTGTGTTCCCCACTGTGTCCCTCTGTATTCTCCGCTGTGTCCCGCTGTGTCCCACGCTGTGTCCCGCTGTGTCCCCTGCTGTGTCCCTGCTGTGTCCTGCTGTGTCCCGCTGTGTCCCGCTGTGACCCTGCTGAGTCCTGCTGTTTCCCCGCTGTGTCCCGCTTTGTCATCGCTGTGTCCCCTGCTGTGTCCCACTATGTCCCCCGCTGTGTCCCGCTGTGTCCCGCTGTGTCCCTGCTGTGTCCCGCTGTGTACTCCGCTTTGTCCCCGCTGTGTCCCGCTGTGTCCTCACTGTGTCCACCGTGTGTCCCGCTGTGTACCCCGTTGTGTCCGTCTGTGTCCTGCTCTGTCCCCACTGTGTCCCTATGTGTCCCGCTGTGTCCCCGCTGTGTGCCCGCTGTGTCCTGCTGTGTACCCCACTGTGTCCAGCGGTGTCACCGCTGTGTCCCGCTCTGTCCTTTCTCTGTCCCCTGCTGTCACCTGCTCTGTCCCCCGCTATGTCCCGCTGTGTCCCACTATGTCCCCTGCTTTGTGCCGCTGTTTCCCCACAGTGTCCCCGCTGTGTCCTGTTGTGTCACATTGTGTCCCGTGGTGTTCCACTTTGTCCCCTCCTGTGTCCCCTGCTGAGTGCCGCTTTGTCCCCGTTGTGTCCTGCTGTGTCCCCCTCTCTGTCCCCTGCTGTGTTCCGCTGTGTCCACCTCTGTGTCCCGCTGTGTCCTGCTGTGTCCCCCGCTGTGTCCCGCTGTATTCCCCTGTATTCCGTGGTGTCCCGTTTGTCACCCGCTGTGTCCCCTGCTGAGTCCCCGCTTTGTCCCCGCTGTGACCCCCTGTGTCCCGCTGTGTCCTGCTGTGTCCCGCTATGGCCCCCACTGTGTCCCGTTGTGTCCCCAGCTATGTACCCCGCTGTGTCCCCGCTGTATCGACGCTGTGTCCCGCTGGGTCCAGCTGTGTACTGCTGTGTCCCATGCTGAGTCCCGCTGTGTCCCCACTGTGTCCCAATGTGTCCTCACTGTGTCCCCCGCTGTGTCCCGCTCTGTCAACCCTGTGTCCCCCGCTGTGTCCCGCTCTGTCCCTCTGTTTCCCCTGCTGCGTCCCCTGCTCTGTCCCACTGTGTCCCCCGCTGTGTCCCTGCTGTGTCCCCGCTCTGTCCCACTGTGTCCCGCTGTGTCTCCCGCTGATTCCCGCTGTGTCCCAGATGTGTCCCGCTGAGTCCTCGCTGTGTCCCCTGCTGTGTCCTGCTTTGTTCCCCCTGTGTCCTCCGCTGTGTCCCGCTGTGTCCCCTGCTGTGTCCCCGAGGTGTCCCGCTGTTTCCCGCTGTGTCCGGCTGTGACCGTGTTGAGTCCCGCTGTGTCCCCGCTGTGTCCCGCTTTGTCATCGCTGTGTCCCCCGCTGTGTCCCACATTGTCCCCCCGTGTCCCCCACTGTGTCCCGCTTGTCCCCCTCTGTGTCCCGCTGTGTCCCCTGCTGTGTCCCAACTGTGTCCTGCTGTGTTCTGCTGTGTCCCGCTGTGTCCCCGCTGTATCGACGCAGTGTCCCGCAGTGTCCCCCCTGTGTCCCCCGCTGTGTCACGCTGGGTCCCTCTGTGTCCCCTGCTGTGTACCCTGCTCTGTCCCACTGTGTCCCCCGCTGTGTCCCGCTGTGTAATGCTGTGTCCTGCTGTGTCCCCCACTGAGTCCAGCTGTGTCCCCTCTGTGTCCCAATTTGTCCTCGCTGTGTCCCCCGCTGTGTCCCGCTGTGTCCCTCTGTGTCTCCTGCTGTGTCCCCTGCTCTGTCCCTCTGTGTCCACTGCTGTGTCCCTGCTGTGTCCCCGCTGTGTCCCGCTGTGTCCCGCTGTGTCCCCCTCTGTGTCCCGCTGTGTCCCCTGCTGTGTCCCTGCTGTGTCCCGCTGTGTTCCGCTGTGTCCCGCTGGTACCCCTCTGTGTCCCCCGCTGTGTCCCGCTGTGTCCCGATGTGTACTGCTCTGTCCCCCGCTGAGTCCCGCTGTGTCCCTGCTGTGTCCAAATGTGTACTCGCTGTGTCCCCCGCTGTGTCCCACTGTGTCCCCCCTGTGTCCCCCGCTGTGTCCTGCTGTGTCCTCAATGTGTCCCCCGCTGTGTCCCGTTGTGTCCCAAGCTGTGTACCCCGCTGTGTCCCACTGTGTCCTCGCTGTATCGACACTGTGTCACGCTGTGACCCACTGTGTCCTCGCTGTGTTCCCCGCTGTGTCCCACTGTGTCCCCCGCTGTTTCCCCGCTGTGTCCCTCTATGTACCCCGCTGTGTATAGCTTTGTCTCTGATGTGTCTCGCTGTGTCTCACGCTCTGTCCCAGCTGTGTACCGCTGTGTCCCCCACTGTGTCCCCCACTCTGTCCCGCTGTGTCCCGCTGTGTCCCCGCAGGGTCATCGCTGTTTCGCGCTGTGTCCCGCTGTGTCAATGGTGTCCCGCTTTGTCCCCCGCTGTGTCCCCAGCTGAGTCCCCGCTGTGTCCCCGCTGTGTCCCTCTGTGTCCTCGCTGTGTCCCCCGCTGTCTCCCGCTCTGTCCCCCGCTGTGTCTCACGCTTTATCCCGTCTGTGTCCCACTCTGTCCCGCTGTGTCCCGCTGTGTCCACCACTGTGTCCCTTTGTGTCCCCAGCTGTGTAACCTGCTGTGTAACGCTGTGAATCCCGCTGTATCAAGGCTGTGTCCCGCTGGGTCCCGCTGTGTCCTTGCTCTGTTATTCGTGGTGTCCCCCTCTGTCCCCCACTGTGTCCCCTGCTCTGTCCTACTGTGTCCCCCGCTGTGTCCCGTTTTGTCCCGCTGTGTCCCCCACTGTGTCCCTGCTGTGTCCCAGCTGTGTCACGCTGTGTCCTGCTGTGTCCCGTTGTGTCCCGCTATAACCCTGCTGAGTCCCCCTGTGTCCCCGCTGCGTCCTGTTGTGTCTTCGCTCTGTCCTCCGCTGTGTCCCGCTGTGTCCTCTGCTGTGTCCCGCTGTGTCACTCTGTGTCCCGCTGTATCCCGCTGTGACCCCGCTGAGTCCCGGCTGTGTCCCCTGCTGTCTCCCACTCTGTCCCCCGCTGTGTCTCACGCTTTGTCCCCGCTGTGTCCCACTGTGTCCCGCTGTGTCCCGCTGTGCCCACACTGTGTCCTGTTGTGTACACAGCTGTGTACCACGCTGTGTAACGCTGTGTCCCCGCTGTATCTACGCTGTTCCTCGCTGTGTCCCGCTGTGTCCCCCGCTTTGTCCCCCGCTGTGTCCCACTGTGTCCTCACTGTGTCCCCCTCTGTGTCCCGCTGTGTCCCCCGCTATGTCCCGCTGTGTCCAGCTGTGTCCCGCTCTGTCCCCGCTTTGTGCCCGCTGTGTCCCGCTGTGTACTCCGTTGTGTCCAGCTGTGTCACCGCTGTGGCCCGCTGTGTCCTCTCTTTGTCTCCACTGTCCCCCGCTGTGTCCCCCGCTGTGTCCCGCTGTGTCCCGCTGTGTCCCCCGCTTTGTCCCGCTGTGTTGACGCAGTGTTCCCTCTGTGTCCTGCTGTGTCACACTGTGTCCCATGGTGTCCCGCTTTTTCCCCCGCTGTTTCCCCCGCTGAGTCCCCTTTGTGTCCCCACTGTGTCCCGCTGTGTCCCGCTGTGTCCTAGCTGTGTCCCCCGCTGTGTCCCGCTGTGTCCCGCTGTGTCCTCGCTGTGTCCCCCGCTGTCTCCCGCTCTGTCCCCGCTGTGTCTCACGCTTTATCCCTTCCGTGTCCCACTCTGTAACCGCTGTGTCCCGCTGTGCCCACACTGTGTCCCGTTGTGTCCACAACTGTG
>NW_012298232.1:0-4067 GCF_000151885.1 Dipodomys ordii | reverse complement strand
TCACCCCCTCTGTGTCCCGCTGTGTCCCCCGCTGTGTCCCGCTGTGTCCCGCTGTGTACTGCTGTGTCCCCCGCTGAGTCCCACTGTGTCACCACTGTGTCACCCCTGAATCCCCCGCTGTGTCCCGCTGTGTTCCGCTGTTTCCACCGCTGTGTCCTCGCTGTTTCTCCCCGCGGTGTCCCGCTGTGTCCTCGCTGTGTCCCCCGCTGTGTCCCGCTGTGTTCCGCTGTGTCCCTGCTGTGACCCGCTGTGTCCCGCTATGTCCCCGCTGTGTCCCGCTGTGTACCCCACTGTGTCCAGCTTGTTCCCGCTGTGTCTCGCTGTGTCCCACGCTCTGTCCCACTCTGTGTCCTGCTATGTCCCCTGCTGTATCCCACTGTGTCCCCGCAGGGTCACCGCTGTTTCCCGCTGTGTCCCACTGTGTTCCGTGGTGTCCCGCTATGTCCCCCGCTGTGTCCACCGCTGAGTCCCCGCTGTGTCCCTGCAGTGTCCCGCTGTGTCCCGCTGTGTACTGCTGTGTTTCGCTGTGTCCCCCGCTGTGTCCCGCTGTGTCGTCCCTTTGTCCCCCGCTGTGTCCAGCTGTGTCCTCGCTGTGTCCCCGTTCTGTCCCTCCTGTGTCCCCTGCTGTTTCCCGCTGTGTTCCACTGTGTCCCCCACTTTGTCCTGCTGTGTCCCGCTGTGTTCCGTGATGTCCCGGTCTGTGTCCTGCTATGTCCCCTGCTTTGTCCCCGCTGTGTCCCGCTGTGTCCCCCGCTGTTTCCCGTTGTGTCTCCAGCTGTGTACCCCGCTGTGTCCCTCTGTGTCCCCGCTGTGTCCCGCTGTGTCCCGCTGTGTCCCGCTGTGTAATGCTGTGTCCCCCGCTGAATCCGGCTGTGTCCCCGCTGTGTCCCGCTGTGTCCCGCTGTGTCTCCCGTTGTGTCCCGCTGTGTCCCTGCTGTGTCCCACTGTGTCCCCGCTGTATCGATGCTGTGTCCCACTGGGTCCCGCTGTGTCCTCGCTGTGTTCCCCACTGTGTCCCGCTGTGTACCCCTCTGTGCCCCCTCTGTGTCCCGCTGTGTCTACTGCTGTGTCCCTGCTGTGTCCCGCTGTGTCCCCGCTGTATCGACGCTGTGTCCCACTGGGTCCCGCTGTGTCCTCGCTGTGTTCCCCGCTGTGTCCCGCTGTGGACCCCTCTGTGCCCCCTCTGTGCCCCGCTGTGTCGACTGCTGTCTCCCTGCTGTGTCCCGCTGTGTCCCGCTGTGTCCACTGCTGTGTCCCAATTGTGTCCCGCTTTTTCTCCCGCTATGTCCTGCTGTGTCCTCGCTGTGTCCCCCGCTGTGTCCCCTCTATGTCCCCCGATGTGTCCCGCTGTGTCCCCCGCTGTGTCTCACGCTTTGTCCATGCTGTGTCCCACTGTGTCCGGCTGTGTCCCGCTGTGACCCCCACTGTGTCCCTTTGTGTCCCCAGCTGTGTACCCCGCTGTGTCCCGCTGTGTCCCCGCTGTTTCGACGCTGTGTCTCGCTGGGCCCCCCTGTGTCCTCGCTGTGTTCCCCGCTGTGTCCCGCTGTGTACCCCTCTGTGTCCCCCTCTGTGTCCCGCTGTGTCCCCCGCTGTGTCCTGCTGTGTCCCACTGTGTCCCCACTGTATCGATGCTGTGTCTCGCTGTGTCCCTGCTGTTTTGACGGTGTGTCCCGCTGTGTCCTCGCTGTGTCCCCTGCTGTGTCCCGCTGTTTCCCGCTGTGTCCTCGCTGTGTCCCACGCTGTGTTCCACTGTGTCCTCGCTGTGTCCCCCGATGTGTCCCTTTGTGTTCCCAGCTGTGTACCCCGCTCTGTCCCGCTGTGTCCCCGCTGTATCGACGCTGTGTCCCGCTGGGTCCTGCTGTGTACTCGCTGTGTCCCTTGCTGTGTCACGCTGTGTCCCCCACTGTGTCCCGCTGTGTCTACTGCTGTGTCCCTGCTGTGTCCCGCTGTGTCCCGCTGTGTCATCGCTGTGTCCCACACTGTGTTCCGCTGTGTCCTTGCTGTGTCCCCTGATGTGTCCCTTTGTGTCCCCAGCTGTGTACCCCGCTGTGTCTCGCTGTGTCCCTGCTGTTTCGACGGTGTGTTTCGCTGGGTCCCGCTGTGTCCTCTCTGTGTTCCCCGCTGTGTCCCGCTGAGTACCCCTCTGTGTACCCCTCTGTGTCCCTCTCTGTGTCCCGCTGTGTCCCCAGCTGTGTCCCGCTGTATCCCTCTGTGTACTGCGGTGTCCCCCGCTGAGTCCCGCTGTGTCCCTGCTGTGTCCCGCTTTGTCCCACCTGTGTCCCCCGCTCTGTCCGGCTGTGTCCCACTGTGTCCCCCGCTGTGTCCCCCACTGTGTCCCGCTGTGTCCCGCGCTGTGTCCTGCTGTGTCCTCGCTGTGTCCCCCGCTGTGTCCCGCTGTGTCCCGCCGTGTCCCTGCTGAGACCCACTGTGTCCCGCTGTGTCCCCGCTGTGTCCCCGCTGTGTCCTGCTGTGTACACCGCTGTGTTCAGCTTGTTCCCCGCTGTGTCTCTCTGTGTGCCACGCTCTGTCCCCCACTGTGCTCCGCTGTGTCCCCCGCTGTGTCCCGCTGTGTCACCCACTGTGTCCCGCTGTGTCCCCTCAGGGTCACCGCTGTTTCTCGCTGTGTCCCGCTGTATTCCGTGGTGTCCCGGTCTGTCCCCCACTATGTCCCCCGCTTTGTCCCCGCTGTGTCCCGCTGTGTCCCGCTGTTTCCCCACTTCCCCACTGTTTCCCGTTGTGTCCCACCTGTGTACCCCGCTGTGTCCCGCTGTGTCCTCCCTGTGTCCCTCGCTGTGTTCTGCTCTGTCCTCTGCTTTGTCCCTCTGTGTCCCGCTGTTTCCCCCGCTGTATCAACGCTGTGTCCTGCTGGGTCCAGCTGGGTCCTCGCTGTGTTCTCCGCTGTGTCCCGATGTGTCCCCCGCTGTGTCCCCCGCTCTGTCCCGCGCTGTGTCCCCTCTGTGTCCTCCGCTGTGTCCCGCTGTGTCCCCGCTGTGTCCCACTGTGTCCGGCTGTGTCTTCTGCTGTGTCCCTGCTGTGTCGCCGCTGTGTCCCGCTGTGACCACCTTTGTCCATCTGTGTCCCCCCCTGAGTCCCCGCTGTTTCCCCGCTAGGTCCCTCTGCCTCCCCGCTGTGTCCCGCTGTGTCCCCCACTATGTCCCACGCTTTGTCCCGACTGTGTCCCGCTGTGTCCCCCACTGTGTCCCTGCTTTGTCCCCGCTGTGTCCCGCTGTATCCTGCTGTGTACTGCTGTATCCCCCGATGAGTCCCGCTGTGTACCCGCTGTGTCCCGATGTCTCCACTGCTGTGTCCCCACTGTGTCCCGCTGTGTCCCTCGCTGTCCCCCGCTGTGTCCCTCTGTGTCCTCGCTGTCTCCCCCAATGTGTCTCAATGTGTCCCCCCTGTGTCCCGCTGTGTCGTGCTGTGTCACGCTCTGTCCCCGCTGTGTCCTGCTGTGTCCCGCTGTGTCTCGCTGTGTCCTCGCTGTGTCCCACGATGTGTTCCGCTGTGACCTCGCTGTGTCCCCCAATGTGTCCCTTTGTGTCCCCAGCTGTGTGCCCGCTGGGTCCAGCTGTGTCCCCGCTGTATCGACGCTGGGTCCCGCTGGGTCCCGCTGTGTTCCCCGCTGTGTCCCGCTGTGTCCCCATCTGTGTCCCCCGCTGTGTCCTCGCAGTGTCCCCCGCTGTGTCCCGCTGTGTCCTCACTGGGTCCCCTGCTGTGTCCCCCGCTTTGTCCCGCTGTGTCCCGCTTTGTCCCGCTCTGTACCCGCTGTGTCCCGATGTGTCCCGCTGTGTCCCCACTGTGTGCCCTCTGTGACCCGCTGTGTACCCTGTTTTGTCAAGCTGTGTCACCACTGTGTCCCGCTGTGTCCCCTCTCTGTCTCCGCTGTCCCCCCTCTGTGTCAACCATTGTGTCCTGCAGAGTCCCGCTGTTTCCCGCATATGTCTCCCTCTGTGACATGCTGTGTCTACTGCTGAGGTCCCTGGCTGTGGCCCACTGGTGTCCCCACTGGTAATCGACACTGGAGTCCCGGTTGGGACCCGCTGGGGACTCTAGCTGAGTTTCCCCGC
>NW_012298231.1:0-2820 GCF_000151885.1 Dipodomys ordii | reverse complement strand
AATTGGTTAACTACATGTAGAAAACTAAAGCTAGATCCTTATATATCACCCTGCACCAGAATCCACTCCAAATGGATCAAAGACCTTGAATTCACAGCAGACACTCTGAAAACATTACAGGATGGAATAGGAGAAACCCTAGGTCTCCTTGGCACAGGCCGAAATTTTTTGAATAGAGACCCGGAAACACAACAAATCAAAGAAAGGTTGGACAAATGGGATTGCATAAAGTTGCAGAGCTTCTGCAGGGCAAATGACATAGCTAGCAAGATCAATAGAAAGCCCACAGATTGGGAGAAGATCTTTACTAGCCATACAACGGACAAGGGTCTCATATCTAAAATATACTTGGAACTCAAAAAATTAAACCCCCCAACAACAAATCCCCAAAGAAACAACTGCCCAATAAATAAGTGGGCAAAAGACTTAAAGAGAAACTTCTCTGAAGAAGAAAGAAGGATGGCCAACAGACACATGAAGAAATGTTCAACATCCCTAGCCATAAAAGAAATGCAAATCAAAACAACATTGAGATATCACCTCACCCCAGAAAGAACAGCAAAAATCAAGAACTCTAATAACAACAGATGCTGGAGGGGATGTGGACAGAAAGGAACCTTACTTCATTGTTGGTGGGAATGTAAACTTGTCCAACCACTTTGGAAAGCAGTATGGAGGTTCCTCAAAAGACTTCACATAGAACTCCCCTATGACCCAGCAATCCCACTTTTGGGCATTTACCCAAATGATCACAAACAAGACCACACTAAAGCTACCAGCACAACTATGTTTATTGCAGCATTATTTACCATAGCTAAGATATGGAACCAACCCAGATGCCCCTCAGTAGATGAACGGATCAAGAAAATGTGGTATATATACACAATGGAATTCTATGCCTCCATCAGAAAGAATGACATTGCCCCATTTGTTAGGAAATGGAAAAACTTGGAAAAAATTATATTAAGTGAAGTAAGCCAGGCCCAAAGAAACATAGGTCCCATGGTTTCTCTTATTTGCAATATCTAGTATATGTACGAGTCAAGCGGAAAAGGTCAGATAATGTGATGTCAGGAAAATGAACCCTTAGATATGTATTTTAATGTTTTTTCTTTCATGCATGTGTTTCTAACGCATTTATAAGATTATCTCTTTGTTGCTTTGTATGTCCCTCCCCCACAGTATAACCCCTGCTTTCACTATATTTGATGTCAGTATAACTTGTGGAGGAGATGGGGAAAAACCAGTTGTTTAAGGATACAGGTGGATCTGATGCAACAATGAGAAGTACAAGTTGTCATGTCCAAAACGAGCTTAACAACGTCGGTGTGGGGAGGAGGGGGGAAGGAGAAGGATTGGGATGGGGGAAGGGGGGAGGCTGGGAAGGGATGGGAAGGGTAAACAAAGGAGGAGGCTGCAATGCTTGGTAAGAAATGTACGCATTATCCTGCCCATGCAATTGTAACCCCTCTGTACAGTATGTTCACAAATAAAATAAAATAAAATTTAAAAAAAAAGAGACAAAAGCTGGGAGTGGTGGTGTGTGCTTATATTTGGCTTAAATAGGAGGATCATGGTTCCAGCTGGCCTGGGCAAAAAAGTGAAGCCCTATATGAAAAATAACCAGAGCAAAAGGTGACTAGAGATGTGGCTCAGGTGGCAGAATGTCTGCGTAACACGTGAGAAGTCCTGAGTTCCATCCTGGGAACTACCCAAAAACGAAAGAAAAGAAAAAGAAAAGAGATCTTGGGGAGGGGACTGATGCTTCTATAAAAGAGGTGCAGGGCACTTCACCCATCTCCTCATGGGGAGGGAGGGACTGTTGAAGACGCCATTTGAAGCAGGCACTGAATCGGCTGTGACCTCCACCTTGGACATGCAGACAGATGAGAGATGGATTTCCATCGTCATAGCTGCCCAAGTAGACAGAGACACTTGAATTACCGGTGGGGCAGTTAGTTGGAGGTCCATTCAAAATAAAAATAATGCTTAGCACTCAATATTTGCTTGAAACATGCGATAGTGATATCTGAAGCTAAAGAAAATTCAGCTAAGAAACTATGGTGAACAGAGAGGGAAAAGAGTTGTGCTGACATGGAGCTCCTGGAAAACTTCTCCTGTCTTTCCCCATCAAGTCCTAAACTTGGGTTTGAGAACTTTCCAGGGGGATCCAGACCCCAGAGCATTCTGGGTAAGGAGTGCCAGCGATGTGGTTACACCAGAGAAACACTGTTTGCTACAGCAGAAGCGTGGAGAAGAAAGGGAGGTCACAGCCTCTTGGGTGAGAGATTGAAAACCCCAGCCTTCAGGTGGGAGGGAAGGGGAAGCCCATCAGGAATGTTGCAATGGTGGTAGGCAAATGAAGGTGGAGGGCTGGTAGTGGAGGGGGTGCTGTCACAGAATCGAGTTAGGATATGCAGAGCTGAATGCAACCAAGAGACTTAAGGATGGAAGGAAGTCTGGAACACAGGGAGCATGCTGGCAGGCCAGAGTCAATCAATTAAAAGTCTGGATGCCTAAGCATGTTTGCTTGAGACAAATTGTATAGGAGACTCTTGAAATCTAAGAGCATATGGTTCCAAGGAGACCGCCACTGAGAAATACCACTCTAGGTCAGGATTCACTGAGTTCAGTACTGAATCACTGCAGTACATAACGCCACCCAGCTCCCACTAAAAATGTGCATGTGTGCATGTGCATGCACACATGCAGGAGGCTATGTGTTTTAATGTGCATGAATATGAATGTGCACTCTTGCATGTGCATGCACGGGGGATGTGTGTTTACATGTGTGTGCATGTATTAGGGTGTATGTGTCTG
>NW_012298230.1:0-4067 GCF_000151885.1 Dipodomys ordii | reverse complement strand
AAACAGAAGAAGCACAATCTAAAGCATAAGCAGAAGAAACAGAAATAGTAGAATAAGCAGAAGCAGAAGCAGCAGGAAAAGCAGAAGAAGAAGATGGGGAAGGCGAAAGAGGAATATTAGGAGTAGGAGAAGCAAAAGGATAAGCAGAAGCAGAAAGAGACGCAGAAGGAGAAGCAGCAAGAGAAGTAGGAGAAGCAGGAGAAGCAGAAGCAGGAGAAGCAGAATAAACAGAAGACGCAGAAGCAGAATGAGAAGCAGAAGGAGAAATTGAAGCAGAAGCAGAAGCAGGAGAAACAGAAGCAGAAGGAGAAGCAGAAGAAGGAGAAGGAGAAGGAGAAGCAGAAAGAGAAGCCGAACGAGAAGCAGGAGAAGCAGAAACAGAAGAAGGAGAAGAAACAGAAGGAGAAGCAGAAACAGAAGAAAAAGCAGAAAGAGAAGCAGGAGAAGCAGAAGAAGCAGCAGCAAGAGAAGCAAAAGCAGAAGCAGAACCTGAAGCAGAAGGAGAAGCAGGAGAAGCAGAATCTGGAGAAGCAGAAGGAGAAGCAGAAGCAGAAAGAGAAGCAAAAGCAGAAGGAGAAGCAGAACTAGAAGCAGAAGAAACAGAAGAAGCAGAGGCAGTAGCAGAAGAAGCAGAAGATGCAGAAGCTTAAGGAGAAGCAGAAGGAAAAGCAGAAGAACGAGAAGGTGAAGGAGAAGGAGAAACAGAAGGAGAAGCAGAAAGAGCAGCAGAAGGAGGAGCAGGAGATGCAGAAACAGGAGGAGCATAAGCAGAACATACAGGAGAAGGACAAGAAGCAGAAGCAGAAGGAGAAGCAGATACAGAAGGAGAAGCAGAAAGAGAAGGAGGGGAAGCAGAAGAAGCTGAAGCAGGAGAAGCAGAAGCATAAGAATACGAAGAAGCAGAAGGAGAACCTGAAGCAGAAGGAGAAGCAGGAGAAGCAGAAGAAGCAGAATCTGGAGAAGCAGAAGGAGAAGCAGAAGGAGAAGCAGAAGCAGAAAGAGAATCAAAAGCAGAAGGAGAAGCAGAAGAAACAGAAGAAGTAGAAGCAGTAGCAGTTGTAGCAGAACAGAACGAGAAGCAGAAGGAAAAGCAGAAGAACAAGAAGGAGAAGGAGAAACAGAAGGAGAAGCAGTAGGAGAATAAGAAGGAGAAGCAGAACAAGGAGAAGCAGAAGAAGATGCAGAAGGAGAAGCAGAAGAAGCAGAAGATGAAGGAGAAGCAGAAGTAGGAGAAGGAGAAGGAGGAGAAGCAGAAGCAGAAGGAGAAGCAGAAGCGGAATGAGAAGCAGAAAGAGAAGCAGGAGAAGCACAAGAAGCAGAAGCAGGAGAGGCCGAAAGAGAAGAAGCAGAATCAGAATTAGAAGTAGAAGCAGAAGCAGAAGGAGAAGCAGCAGAAGAAGTAGAATCAGAAATTCAGGCAAGAGAAACAGAAGAAGCAGAAGCAGAAGCAGAAGGCGAAGCAAAAAGAGAAGGAGAAGGAGAAGTAGAAGAAGCAGCAGAAGAAGAAGCAGCAGAAGAAACAGAAAAACAAGCAGGAGAAGCAGAAGCACAAAGAGAATAGAAGCAGAAGAAGGAGAAGCAGAAGAAGCAGTAGAAGCATAAGAAGCAGAAGCAGGAGAAGCAGAAGCAGAAGATAAAGAAGAAGCATAAGAAGCAGAAGCAGAGGGAGAAACCAAGAAGGAGAAAGAGCAGCAGAAGGTGAAGCAGAAGGAGATGCAGAAGCAGAAAGAGAAGCAGAAACAGAAGGAGAAGAAGAAGGAAAAGTTGGAGAATCAGAAGAAGCAGAAGCAGAAAGAGAAGGAGAAGAAGGAGAAGGAGAAGCAGAAGGATAAGGACAAGCAGGAGAAGCAGAAGAAGCAGAAGCGGGAGAAGCAGAAGAAGAAGAAACAGAAGAAAGAGAAGGAGCAGAAGGAGAAGCAGAAGCAGAAGGAGAAGCAGAAATAGAAGTTGAAGAAGCTGAAGAAGCAGAAGCAGAACCTGAAGCAGAAGGAGAAGCAGGAGAAGCAGAAGAAGCAGAATCTGGAGAAGAAGGAGAACCAGAAGGAGAAGCAGAAGCAGAAAGAGAAGCAAAAGCAGGAAAAGCAGAAAGAGAAGCAGAAGAAACAAAAGAAGCAGAAGCAGAAGCAGTAGCAGAAGAAGCTGAAGATGCAGAAGCAGATAGAGAAGCAGCAGGAATAGCAGAATAACGAGAAGGAGAAACAGAAAGAGAAGAAGAATGAGAAGCAGAAGGAGAAGCAGGAAAAACAGAAGAAGCAGAAACAGACGGAGAAGCAGAAGAAGGAGAAGGAAAGAAGAAGCAGAAGGAAAAGCACAAGCAGAAGGAGATGCAGAAGGAGTAGCAGGAGAAGCAGAAGAAGCAGAAGCAGAAGGAGAAGTAGAAGGAGAAGAAGCAGAATCAGAAGAAGCAGAAGGAGAAGTAGAAAGAGAAGCCGACGAAGAGAAGCAGAACGAGAAGCAGGAGAAGCAGAAGAAGCAGAGCGGGAGAAGCAGAAGAAGAAGGAACAGAAGAAATAGAAGGAGCAGAAGCAGAAGGAGGAGCAGAAGCAGAAGGCGAAGCAGAAAGAGAAGAAGGAAAAGCAGAAGAAGCAGAAGCAGGAGAAGCAGAAGCAGAAGAAACAGGAGAAGGACAAGAAGCAGAAGCAGAAGCAGAAGGAGAAGGAGAAGCAGAAAGAGAAGCACAAGAAGCAGAAGATGCAGGAAAAGCAGAAGCAGCAGAAAGAGAAGAAGAAGAAGAAGAAGAAGAAGAAGAAGAAGAAGAAGAAGAAGAAGAACAAGAACAAGAACAAGAACAAGAAGAACAAGAAGAAGAAGAACAAGAAGAAGAAGAACAAGAAGAAGAAGAAGAAGAAGAAGAAGAAGAAGAAGAAGAAGAAGAAGAAGAAGAAGAAGAAGAAGAAGAAGAAGAAGAAGAAGAAGAAGAAGAAGAAGAAGAAGAAGGAGAAGGAGAAGGAGAAGGAGAAGCAGTAGAAGCAGGAGAAGCAGAAGCAGAAGAAAAAGAATAAGCATAAGAAGTAGAATCAGAGGGAGAAGCAGAAGAAGGAGAAGCAGAAGCACAAGAAGCAGCAGAAGGAGAAGCAGAAGCAGAAGAAGATGCAGAAGGAGAAGCAGAAGAAGGAGAAGGAGAAGGCGAAAGAGAAGGATTAGGAGTAGGAGAAGCAAAAGGATAAGCATAAGCAGAAAGAGACGCAGAAGGAGAAGCAGCACGAGAAGTAGGAGAAGCAGGAGAAGCAGAAGCAGGAGAAGCAGAAGAAACAGAAGACGCAGAAGCAGAATGAGAAGCAGAATGAGAAATTGAAGCAGAAGCAGAAGCAGAAGGACAAGCAGAAGCAGAAGGAGAAGCAGAAGAAGGAGAAGGAGAAGCAGAAAGAGAATCAGCACGAGAAGTAGGAGAAGCAGGAGAAGCAGAAGCAGGAGAAGCAGAAGAAACTGAAGACGCAGAAGCTGAATGAGAAGCTGAAGGAGAAATTGAAGCTGAAGCTGAAGCTGAAGTAGAAATTGAAGCAGAAGCAGAAGCAGAAGGAGAAGCAGAAGCAGAAGGAGAAGCAGAAGAAGGAGAAGGAGAAGCAGAAAGAGAAGCAGAAAGAGAAGCAGAAAGAGAAGCACAACGAGAAGCAGGAGAAGCAGAAGCAGGAGAAGCAGAAGCAGAAGAAACATAGGAAGGAGAAAAGCAGAAAGAGAAGCAGAAACAGAAGGAAAAGCAGAAAGAGAAGCAGGAGAAGCAGAAGAAGCAGCAGCAGGAGAAGCAGAAGCCGAAGAAAAAGAATAAGCATAAGAAGCAGAATCAGAGGGAGAAGCAGAAGAAGGAGAAGCAGAAGCACAAGAAGCAGCAGAAGGAGAAGCAGAAGCAGAAGAAGATGCAGAAGGAGAAGCAGGAGAAGCAGAAGAAGGAGAAGGAGAAGGCGAAAGAGAAGGATTAGGAGTAGGAGAAGCAAAAGGATAAGCATAAGCAGAAAGAGACGCAGAAGGAGAACCAGCACGAGAAGTAGGAGAAGCAGGAGAAGCAGAAGCAGGAGAAACTAGAAGAAACTGAAGACGCTGAAGCTGAATGAGAAACTGAATGAGAAATT
>NW_012298229.1:0-4067 GCF_000151885.1 Dipodomys ordii | reverse complement strand
GAAAAGAGAATCAAAAGCAGAAGGAGAAGCAGAAGAAACAGAAGAAGTAGAAGCAGTAGCCGTTGTAGCAGAAGCAGAAGCAGAAGGAAAAGCAGAAGAACATGAAGGACAAGGAGAAACAGAAGGAGAAGCAGAAGGAGAAGCAGAAAGAGAAGCAGGTAAAGCAGAAGAAGAAGAAGTACAAGGAGAATCAGAAGGACAAGCAGAAGA
This sequence comes from Dipodomys ordii, assembly GCF_000151885.1. Lineage (NCBI taxonomy): Eukaryota > Metazoa > Chordata > Mammalia > Rodentia > Heteromyidae > Dipodomys > Dipodomys ordii. The sequence continues at coordinate 3,857 of NW_012298229.1, read as the reverse complement.
AGGAGAAGGAGAAGCAGAAGCAGAAGAAGTTGCAGAAGGAGAAGCAGAAGAAGCAGAAGCAGAAGGAGAAGCAGGAAAAGCAGAAGAAGCAGAAGCAAAAGGAGAAGCAAAAGAAGGAGAAAGAGAAGCAGAAGCAGAAGAAGAAGCATAAGGACAAGCACAAGCAGAAGGAGATGCAGAAGGAGAAGCAGGAGAAGCAGAAGAAGCAGAAGCTGAAGGAGAAGCAGAAGTAGGAGCAGGTGGATAAGCAGAAGCAGATGGAGAAGCAGAAGAGGAATGAGAAGCAGAAAAAGAAGCAGGAGAAGCACAATAAGCAGAAGCAGGAGAAGCCGAAAGAATAGAAGCAGAAGAAGCAGAAACAAAAGCAGAAGTAGAAGCCGAAGCAGAAGGAGAAGCAGCAGAAGAAGTAGAACCAGAAATTCAGGCAGGAGAAACAGAAGAAGCAGAAGCCGAAGGAGAAGCAAAAAGAGAAGCAGAAGGAGAAGTAGAAGAAGCAGCAGAAGGAGAAGCAGCAGAAGAAGCAGAAAAACAAGCAGGAGAAGCAGAAGCAGAAAGAGAAGTAGAAGCAGAAGTAGCAGAAGCAGAAGAAGAAGCAGTAGAAGCATAAGAAGCAGAAGCAGGAGAAGCAGAAGCAGAAGAAAAAGAAGAAGCAGAAGAAGCAGAAGCAGAAGCAGAGGGAGAAACAAAAGAAGGAGAAGGAGCAGCAGAAGGTGAAGCAGAAGGAGATGCAGAAACAGAAAGAGAATTAGAAGCTGAAGAAGCAGAACCAGAAGAAGAAGCAGTAGAAGCATAAGAAGCAGAAGCAGGAGAAGCAGAAGCAGAAGAAAAAGAAGAAGCATAAGAAGCAGAAATAGAAGCAGAGGCAGAAACATAAGAAGGAGAAGGAGCAGCAGAAGGTGAAGCAGAAGGAGATGCAGAAGCAGAAAGAGAAGCAGAAACAGAAAGAGAAGTTGGAGAATCAGAAGAAGCATAAGCAGAAAGAGAAGCAGAAGAGGGAGAAGGAGAAGCAGAAGCAGAAGGACAATCAGGAGAAGCAGAAGAAGCAGAAGCGGGAGAAGCAGCAGAAGAAGAAGAAACAGAAGAAGGAGAAGGAGCAGAAGGAGAGGCAGAAGCAGAAGGAGAAGCAGAAATAGAAACAGAAGAAGAAGAAGCAGTTGCAGGAGAAGCAGAAGCAGAAGGAACAGAAGAAGCTGAAGAAGCAGAAGGAGAACCTGAAGCAGAAGGACAAGCAGAAGCAGCAGAAGCTGGAAGAGCAGAAGCAGAAGATACAGAACAAGCAGAAGAAGCAGAAGCAGAACGAGAAGCAGAAGAATAAGAAGGAGAAAGAGAAGGATTAGGAGTAGGAGGAGCAGAAGCAGAATTAGAAGCAGAAAGAGAAGCAGAGGGAGAAGCAGAAGAAACAGAAGAAGCAGAAGCAGAAGCAGTAGCAGAAGAAGCTGAAGATGCAGAAGCAGATAGAGAAGCAGAAGGAATAGCAGAATAACGCCAAGGAGAAACAGAAAGAGAAGAAGAATGAGAAGCAGAAGGAGAAGCAGGAAAAACAGAAGAAGCAGAAACAGACGGAGAAGCAGAAGAAGGAGAAGCAGAAGCAGAAGAAGAAGCAGAAGGAAAAGCACAAGCAGAAGGAGATGCAGAAGGAGTAGCAGGAGAAGCAGAAGAAGCAGAAGCAGAAGGAGAAGAAGAAGGAGAAGAAGCAGAAACAGAAGAAGCAGAAGGAGAAGTAGAAAGAGAAGCCGACGAAGAGAAGCAGAACGAGAAGCAGGAGAAGCAGAAGAAGCAGAGCGGGAGAAGCAGAAGAAGAAGAAATAGAAGGAGCAGAAGCAGAAGGAGGAGCAGAAGCAGAAGGAGAAGCAGAAAGAGAAGCAGGAGAAGCAGAAGAAGCAGGAGAAGCAGAAGCAGAAGAAACAGGAGAAGCCGAAGAAGCAGAAGCAGAATCTGAAGCAGAAGGAGAAACAGAAGAAGCACAATCTGAAGCAGAAGCAGAAGAAACAGAAATAGTAGAATAAGCAGAAGCAGAAGCAGCAGGAGAAGCAGAAGAAGAAGATGGAGAAGGCGAAAGAGGAAGGTTAGGAGTAGGAGAAGCAAAAGGATAAGCAGAAGAAGAAAGAGACGCAGAAGGAGAAGCAGCAAGAGAAGCAGGAGAAGCTGAAGAAACAGAAGGCGCAGAAGCAGAATGAGAAGTAGAAGGAGAAATTGAAGCAGAAGCTAGAAGTAGAAACATTATGCAGATGGAGAAGCAGAAGTAGGAGAAGGAGAAGCAGAAAGAGAAGCCGAACGAGAAGCAGGAGAAGCAGAAGCAGGAGAAGCAGAAACAGAAGAAACAGAAGAAGGAGAAGAAACAGAAGGAGAAGCAGAAACAGAAGGAAAATCAGAAAGAGAAGCAGGAGAAACAGAAGCAGCAGCAGGAGAAGCAGAAGCAGAAGAAGCAGAAGCAGAACCTGAAGCAGAAGGAGAAGCAGGAGAAGCAGAATCTGGAGAAGCAGAAGGAGAAGCAGAAGCAGAAAGAGAAGCAAAAGCAGAAGGAGAAGCAGAAGGGGAAGCAGAAGAAACAGAAGAAGCAGAGGCAGTAGCAGAAGAAGCAGAAGATGCAGAAGCAGAAGGAGAAGCAGAAGGAAAAGCAGAAGAACGAGAAGGTGAAGGAGAAGGAGAAACAGAAGGAGAAGCAGAAAGAGAAGCAGAAGAACGAGCAGGAGAAGGAAAAGAAGCAGGAGAAGCAGAAAGAGCAGCAGAAGGAGGAGCAGGAGATGCAGAAACAGGAGAAGCATAAGCAGAACAAACAGGAGAAGGACAAGAAGCAGAAGCAGAAGGAGAAGCAGATAGAGAAGGAGAATCAGAAAGAGAAGGAGGGGAAGCAGAAGAAGCTGAAGCAGGAGGAGCAGAAGCATAAGAATCCGAAGAAGCAGAAGGAGAACCTGAAGCAGAAGGAGAAGCAGGAGAAGCAGAAGAAGCAGAATCTGGAGAAGCAGAAGGAGAAGCAGAAGGAGAGGCAGAAGCAGAAAGAGAATCAAAAGCAGAAGGAGAAGCAGAAGAAACAGAAGAAGTAGAAGCAGTAGCAGTTGTAGCAGAAGCAGAACGAGAAGCAGAAGGAAAAGCAGAAGAACAAGAAGGAGAAGGGAAACAGAAGTAGAAGCAGTAGGAGAATAAGAAGGAGAAGCACAAGAAGGAGAAGGAGAAGCAGAAGCAGAAGAAGATGCAGAAGGAGAAGCAGAAGAAGCAGAAGCAGAAGGAGAAGCAGGAAAAGCAGAAGAAGCAGAAGCAAAAGGAGAAGCAAAAGAAAGAGAAGGAGAAGCAGAAGCAGAAGAAGAAGCATAAGGACAAGCACAAGCAGAAGGAGATGCAGAAGGAGAAGCAGGAGGAGCAGAAGAAGCAGAAAATGAAGGAGAAGCAGAAGTAGGAGAAGGAGAAGGAGGAGAAGCAGAAGCAGAAGGAGAAGCAGAAGCGGAATGAGAAGCAGAAAGAGAAGCCGGAGAAGCACAAGAAGCAGAAGCAGGAGAAGCCGAAAGAGAAGAAGCAGAAGAAGCAGAATCAGAAGCAGAAGTAGAAGCAGAAGCAGAAGGAGAAGCAGCAGAAGAAGTAGAACTAGAAATTCAGGCAGGAGAAACAGAAGAAGCAGAAGCAGATGCAGAAGGAGAAGCAAAAAGAGAAGCAGACGAGGAAGTAGAGGATCCAGCAGAAGGGAGAAGCAGCAGATGAAGCAGAAAAACTAGTCAGGAGAGCAGAGCAGAAAGAGAAATACAGCAGAGTAGCAGAGAAGCAGAGCAGAAGAGTAGCAGTAGAGCAGGAGAGCAGATGCTGGAGTTGCAGATGCAGATGATAAAGAAGAAGGCTTAGGAATGCCGAAGGCTGAAGGGAGAAAC
>NW_012298228.1:0-4068 GCF_000151885.1 Dipodomys ordii | reverse complement strand
CACAGCGGACACAGCAGGGGACACAGCGAGACACGGCGGGGACAAAGCTGTACACAGCGGGATACACAGAGGGACACAGCAGGGACACAGCGGGGAAACAGCGTGACACAAAAGGACACAGCGAGACACAGCGGGGGACACAGCGAGGACACAGCTGCACACAGTGGGGGACACAGCAAGGGCAGAGCGGGACACAGCGGGACACAGCGGGACACAGCGGGGGACACAGGAAGGACACAGCGGTACACAGAGGGGGACAGAGCGAGGACACATTGGGACACAGCGGGACTCAGCGGGGGACACAGCAGTACACAGCGGGACACAGCGGGACACAGCGGGGACACAGCAGGGACACAGCGGGGGACACAGCGGGACACAGCGAGGGGACACAGAGGGGTCCACAGCGGGACACAGCGGGGAAAAAAGTGAGGCCACAGCAGAACACAGCGTGGGACACAGTGAGCACACAGCGGGACACAGCGGGACACAGCGGGGACAAAGCAGTAGACACAGCGGGACACAGTGGCGGACACAGCGGGACACAGCGTGGGACACAGGGAGGACACAGCGGGACCCAGCGGGACCCAGCGTCGATACTGCTGGGACACAGCGGGACACAGCGAGGTACACAGCTGGGGACACAACGGGACACAGCGGGGAACACAGGGAGGACATAGCGGGACCCAGTGGGACCCAGCGTCGTTACAGCGGGGACACAGCGGGACACACCGGGGTCCACAGCTGGGGACACAACGGGACATTGCGGGGGACACAGAGAGGACAAAGCGGGAAAGAGCGGTACACAGAGGGGACACTGCGGGAACATAGTGGGACACAGCCGAGTACAAAGCGGGACACAGCGGTGACACAGAGGGGACTCAGCGGGACAAAGTGGGGGACACAGCGGCACACAGCAGGACACAGCGGGGGACACAGCAGGGGACATCGTAGACAGAGAGGGGCGAAAGCGAGACACAGCGGTGATACAGCTGGACACAACGGAGTACACAGCGGGACACAGCGGGCACACAGCGGGACACAGCAGGGACCGAGCTGGACATAGCGGGACACAGCGAAACACAGCGTGGGACACAGCGGGACACAGCGGGGGACCCAGCGAGGACACAGCGGGACACAGCGGGGGACACAGCTGCGGACACAGAGGGACACAGCGGGGAACACAGCGAGGACACAACGGGACCCAGCAGGACACAGAGTCGATACAGCGGGGACACAGGGTTACACAGCGTGGTACCCAGCTGTGGACACAACGGGACAGAGTGGGGGCACAGCGAGACACAGCGGGACACAGCGAGGACACAGCGGGACACATTGGTGACACAGCGGGGAAAACAGCAGGACACAGCAGCGGACACAGCGGGGGACACAGCGCGACACAGCAAGACATAGCATGGACACAGCAGTAGACACATCGGAACATAGCGGGGGACACAGCTGGAGACACAACGGGACACAGCGGTGGACACAGCGAGGACACAGCAGGACCCACCGGGACACAGCGGGGGACACAGCGAGGACAAAGCGGGGGACACAGCGGGACACAGCGGGGAACACAGCGAGGACACAGCGGGACCCAGCGGGACACAGCGTCGATACAGCGGGCACACAGCGTTACACAGCGTGGTACTCAGCTGTGGACACAACGGGACACAATGGGGGCACAGCCGGACACAGCGGGACACAGTGGGACACAGCGGGGACAAAGCGTGAGACACAGCGTGGGACAGAGCGAGAGACAGCGGGGGACACAGCGAGGACACAGCGGGACACAGCGGTGAAACAGCAGGGACTCAGGGGGGGACACAGCGGGGAAACAGCGTGACACAGCAGGACACAGCGTGACACAGCGGGGCACACAGCAGGACAAAGCGGGACACAGCGGGGACACAGCAGAGACACAGCGGGGGACACAGCGGGACAGAGTGGGGTACACAGCTGGGGACACTGCGAGGACACAGCGGGACACAGCGGGACACATCGGGGACACTGCGGTAACATAGCAGGACACAGCGGGGTACACAGCGGGACACAGCGGGACACAGCTGGGGACACAGCGGGGACACAGCGGGACACAGCGGAACACAGTGGGAGACAAAGCGGGAGACAGCGGGGCACACAGTGAGGACACACGGGGACACAGAGGCGACACAGAGGGGACTCAGCGGGGGACACAGCGTGGGACAAAGTGGGACACCACGGGACACAGTGTTACACAGCGGGACACAGCGGGGACACAGCAGGGAAAAGCGGGGGACACAGCGGGACACAGCGGGACACAGCGGGGTCCACAGCGGGGGACAGCGGAGACAGAGAGTGGCCACAGCGAGACACAGCGGTGATACAGCTGGACACAGCGGGGTACACAGCGGGACACAGCGGGCACACAGGGGGGACACAGCGGGACACTGCGGGACACAGCAGGGGCACAGTGGGACACAGCGGGACAAAGTGGAGACACAGCGGGACACAGCAGGCACACAGCGGGGACACAGCGGACACAGCAGGACACAGCGGGGGACACAGCGGGACACAGTGGGGGACCCAGTGAGGACACAGCGGGACACAGCAGGGGACACAGCGAGGACACAGCGCGGGACACAGCGGGGGACAAAGCGGGACACAGCGGGGAACACAGCGAGGACACTGCGGGACACAGCGGGGGACACAGCGAGGACACAGCAGGGCACACAGCGGACACAGCGGGGAAAACAGCGAGGACACAACGGCACCCAGCAGGACACAGCGTCGATACAGCGGGGACACAGGGTTACACAGCGTGGTACCCAGCTGTGGACACAACGGGACAGAGTGGGGGCACAGCGAGACACAGCGGGACACAGCGAGGACCCAGCGGGACACATTGGGGACACAGCGGGGAAAACAGCAGGACAAAGCAGCGGACACAGCGGGGGACACAGCGCGACACAGCAAGACATAGCATGGACACAGCAGTAGACACATCGGGACATAGCGGGGGACACAGCTGGGGACACAACGGGACACAGCGGTGGACACAGTGAGGACACAGCAGGACCCACCGGGACCAAGCGGGGGACACAGTGAGGACTCAGCAGGTCACAGAGTGGACACAGTGAGGACACAGCGGGGGACACAGCGGGACACAGCGGGGAACACAGCAAGGACACAGCGGGACCCAGCGGGACAAAGCGTCGATACAGCGGGCACACAGCGTTACACAGCGTGGTACTCAGCTGTGGACACAACGGGACACAGTGGGGGCACAGCCGGACACAGCGGGACACAGTGGGACACAGCGGGGACAAAGCGTGAGACACAGCAGGGGACAGAGAGGGAGACAGCAGGGGACACAGCGAGGAGACAGCGGGACACAGCGGTGACACAGCGGGGACTCAGCGGGGGACACAGCGGGACACAGCGTGGGACACAGCGGGACACAGCGGGCGACACAGCGAGGACCCAGCGGGACCCAGTGGGACACAGCGTAGATACAGCGGGCACACAGCGTTACACAGCGTGGTACACAGCTGTGGACACAACGAAATACAGTGGGGGCACAGCGGAACACAGCGGGACACAGTGGGACACAGCGGGGACAAAGCGTGAGACACAGCGGGGGACAGAGCGGGAGACAGCAGGGGACACAGCGAGGACACAGCGGGACACAGCGGGGACTCAGCGGGGGACACAGCGGGAGACAAAGAGGGACACCATGGAACATAGCGGGACACAGTGGGAAACAGCAGTGACCCTGCGGGGACACAGTGGGACACAGCTGGGGACACAGCGGGACACAGAGGGGGACAGAGCGGGAAACAGAGGGGGACAGAGCGTGGGACACAGCGACACACAGCAGGGACAAAGCTGGACACAGCGGGGTACACAGAGGGACACAGCGGGGACGCAGCGGGGAAACAGCGTGACACAGCAGGACACAGCGGGACACAGTGGGGGACACAGCAGTACACAGCAGGACAAAGCAGGACACAGCGGGGACACAGCAGAGACACAGCGGGGGACACAGCGGGACAGAGTGGGGTACACAGCTGGGGACACAGCGAGGACACA
>NW_012298227.1:0-4068 GCF_000151885.1 Dipodomys ordii | reverse complement strand
AGGCAGTAGCAGAAGAGCAGAAGATGCAGAAGCAGAAGGAGAAGCAGAAGGAAAAGCAGAAGAACGAGAAGGAGAAGGAGTAGGAGAAACAGAAGGAGAAGCAGAAAGAGAAGCAGAAGAAGGAGCAGGAGAAGGAAAAGCAGCAGGAGAAGCAGAAAGAGCAGCAGAAGGAGAAGCAGGAGATGCAGAAACTTGAGAAGCAGAAGCAGAAGAAACACAAGAAGGACAAGAAGCAGAAGCAGAAGGAGAAGCAGAAACAGAAGGAAAAGCAGGAAGAGAAGGAGGGAAAGCAGAAGAAGCAGAAGCAGGAGAAGCAGAAGCATAAGAATGTGAAGAAGCAGAAGGAGAACCTGAAGCAGAAGGAGAAACAGGAGAAGCAGAAGAAGCAGAATCTGGAGAAGCAGAAGGAGAAGCAAAAGGAGAAGCAGAAGCAGAAAGAGAATCAAAAGCAGAAGGAGAAGCAGAAGAAACAGAAGAAGTAGAAGCAGTAGCAGTTGTAGCAGAAGCAGAACGAGAAGCAGAAGGAAAAGCAGAAGAACAAGAAGGAGAAGGGAAACAGAAGGACAAGCAGTAGGAGAATAAGAAGGAGAAGCAGAAGAAGGAGAAGCAGAAGCAGAAGAAGATGCAGAAGGAGAAGCAGTAGAAGCAGAAGCAGAAGGAGAAGCAGGAAAAGCAGAAGAAGCAGAAGCAAAAGGAGAAGCAAAAGAAGGAGAAAGAGAAGCAGAAGCAGAAGCATAAGGACAAGCACAAGCAGAAGGAGGTGCAGAACGAGAAGCAGGAGAAGCAGAAGAAGAAGGAGAAGCAGAAGTAGGCGAAGGTGAAGGAGGAGAAGCAGAAGGAGAAGCAGAAGCAGAATGAGAAGCAGAAGGAGAAGCAGAAGAAGGACAAGAAGCAGAAGCAGGAGAAGCCGAAAGGGAAGAAGCAGAAGAAGCAGAAACATTAGCAGAAGGAGAAGCAGAAGCAGAAGGAGAAGCAGCAGAAGAAGTAGAACCAGAAATTCAGGCAGGAGAAACAGAAGAAGCAGAAGCAGAAGCAGAAGGAGAAGCAAAAAGAGAAGCACAAGGAGTAGTAAAAGAAGCAGCAGAAGGAGAAGCAGCAGAAGAAGCAGAAAAACAAGCAGGAGAAGCAGAAGCAGAAAGAGAAGAAGAAGCAGAAGAAGCAGAACCAGAAGAAGAAGCAGTAGAAGCATAAGAAGCAGAAGCAGGAGAAGCAGAAGCAGAAGAAAAAGAAGAAGCATAAGAAGCAGAAATAGAAGCAGAGGGAGAAACAGAAGAAGGAGAAGGAGCAGCAGAAGATGAAGCAGAAGGAGATGCAGAAGCAGAAAGAGAAGCAGAAACAGAAGGAGAAGTTGGAGAATCAGAAGAAGCAGAAGCAGAAAGAGAAGCAGAAGAGGGAGAAGGAGAAGCAGAAGCAGAAGGACAATCAGGAGAAGCAGAAGAAGCAGAAGCGGGAGAAGCAGAAGAAGAAGAAGAAGAAACAGAAGAAGGAGAAAGAGCAGAAGGAGAAGCAGAAGCAGAAGGAGAAGCAGAAATAGAAACAGAAGCAGAAGAAGCAGTTGCAGGAGAAGCTGAAGCAGAAGAAACAGAAGAAGCAGAAGGAGAACCTGAAGCAGAAGGAGAAGCAGAAGCATCAGAAGCTGGAAAAGCAGAAGCAGAAGATACAGAACAAGCAGAAGAAGCAGAACGAGAAGCAGAAGAATAAGAAGGAGAAAGAGAAGGATTAGGAGTAGGAGGAGCAGAAGCAGAATTAGAAGCAGAAAGAGAAGCAGAAGGAGAAGCAGAAGGAGAAACAGAAGAAGCAGAAGCAGGAGAAGCAGAAGCAGAATGAGAAGCACAAGAAGGAGAAATTGAAGGAGAAGGAGAATGAGACGGAGAAGCAGAAGGAGAAGTAGGAGAAGCAGAAGAAGGAGAAGCAGGAGAAGCAGAAGCAGAAGAAACAGAAGAAGGAGAAGAGCAGAAGCAGAAGGAGAAACAGAAGCAGAAGGAGAAGCAGAAGAAGCAGAAGCTGAAGTAGAAGAAACTGAAAAAGCAGAAAAAGAAGAAGAAGAAGAAGCAGGAAAAGCAGAAGAAGAAGAAGGAGAAGGAGAAAGAGAAGGATTAGGAGTAGGAGAAACAGACGGATAAGCAGAAGCAGAAAGAGAAGGAGAAGGAGAAGGAGAAGCAGGAGAAGCAGAAGAAGCAGAAGCAGGAGAAGCAGAAGCAGAATGAAAAGAACAAGAAGGAGAAATTAAAACAGAAGAAGATGCAGAAGGAGAAGCAGAAGCAGAAGGAGAAGCAGAAGAAGGAGAAGGAGAAGCAGAAGGATAAGAATAAAGAGAAACAGAAGGAGAAGCAGGAGAAGCATAAGCAGAAGAAATAGAAGAAGGAGAAGAAGCAGAAGCAGAAAGAGAAGCAGAAACAGAAGGAGAAGCAGAAATAGAAGCAGAAGAAGCCGAAGAAGCAGAAGCAGAACCTGAAGCGGAAGGAGAAGCAGAAGAAGCAGAATTTGGAGAAGAAGAAGGAGAACCAGAAGGAGAAGCAGAAGTAGAAAGAGAAGCAAAAGCAGAAGGAGAAGCAGAAGAAATAGAAGAAGCAGAAGCAGTAGCAGAAGAAGCTGAAGATGCAGAAGCAGAAAGAGAAGCAGAAGGAATAGCAGAAGAACGAGAAGGAGAAGGAGAAACAGAAGGAGAAGAAGATGGAGAAGCAGAAGGAGAATCAGGAAAGGCAAAGAAGCAGAATCAGACGGAGAAGCAGGAAAAGTAGAAGAAGCAGAAGCAAAGGAGAAGCAAAGAAGGAGAAGGAGAAGCAGAGGCAGAAGAAGAAGAATAAGGACAAGCACAAGCAGAAGGAGATGCAGAAGGAGAAGCGGGAGAAGCAGAAGAAGCAGAAGATGAAGGAGAAGCAGAAGTAGGAGAAGGAGAAGGAGGAGAAGCAGAAGCAGAAGGAGAAGCAGAAGCGGAATGAGAAGCAGAAAGAGAAGCAGGAGAAGCACAAGAAGCAGAAGCAGGAGAAGCCGAAAGAGAAAAAGCAGAAGAAGCAGAATCAGAAGCAGAAGTAGAAGCAGAAGCAGAAGGAGAAGCAGCAGAAGAAGTAGAACCAGAAATTCAGGCAGGAGAAACAGAAGAAGCAGAAGCAGAAGCAGAAGGAGAAGCAAAAAGAGAAGCAGTAGGAGAAGTAGAAGAAGCAGCAGAAGGAGAAGCAGCAGAAGAAGCAGAAAAACAAGCAGGAGAAGCAGAAGCAGAAAGAGAAGTAGAAGCAGAAGAAACAGAAGCAGAAGAAGAAGCAGTAGAAGCACAAGAAGCAGAAGCAGGAGAAGCAGAAGCAGAAGATAAAGAAGAAGCATAAGAAGCAGAAGCAGAGGGAGAAACAAAAGATGGAGAAAGAGCAGAAGAAGTTGAAGCAGAAGGAGATGCAGAAGCAGAAAGAGAAGCAGAAACAGAAGGAGAAGAAGAAGGAGAAGTAGGAAAATCAGAAGAAGCAGAAGCAGAAAGAGAAGGAGAAGAAGGAGAAGGAGAAGCAGAAGGAGAAGGACAAGCAGGAGAAGCAGAAGAAGCAGAAGCGGGAGGAGCAGAAGAAGAAGAAGAAGAAGAAGAAACAGAAGAAAGAGAAGGAGCAGAAGGAGAAGCAGAAGCAGAAGGAGAAGCAAAAGAGAAGCAGAAGAAGCAGTAGCAGGAGAAGCAGAAGCAGAAGAAACAGAAGAAGTCCAAGGAGCAGAAGGAGAACCTGAAGCAGAAGGAGAAGCAGAAGCAGCAGAAGATGGAAAAGTAGAAGCAGAAGAAACAGAACAACAGAAGAAGCAGAAGAAGAACAAGGAGAAAGAGAAGGATTAGGAGTAGGAGAAAGAGAAGGATAAGCAGAAGCAGAAAGAGAAGGAGAATGAGAAGGAGAAGCAGAAGAAGCAGAAGAAGCAGAAGCAGGAGAAGCAGAAGCAGAATGAAAAGCAGAAGAAGGAGAAATTGAAACAGAAGATGCAGAAGAAGAAGCAGAAGCAGAAGAAGGAGAAGCATAAAGAGAAACAGAAGGAGAAGCAGGAGAAGCAGAAGCAGGAGAAGCAGAATCAGAAGAAATAGAAGAAGGAGAAGAAGCAGAA
>NW_012298226.1:0-4068 GCF_000151885.1 Dipodomys ordii | reverse complement strand
AGAAGCAGAAGAAGCAGAAGAAGTTTTTAGCAGGAGAAGCAGAAGCAGAAGAAACAGAAGAAGCCGAAGAATCAGAAGGAGAACCTGAAGCAGAAGGAGAAGCAGAAGCAGCAGAAGCTGGAAAAGCAGAAGCAGAAGAAACCGAAAAAGCAGAAGAAGCTGAAGCAGAACGAGAAGCAGAATAAGAAGGAGAAAGAGAAGGATTAGGAGTAGGAGGAGCAGAAGCAGAATAAGAAGCAGAAAGAGAAGCAGAAGGAGAAGCAGAAGGAGAAACAGAAGCAGAAGCAGGAGAAGCAGAAGCAGAAGCAGAAGCACAAAGAGAAGCACAAGAAGGAGGAATTGAAGGAGAAGGAGAATGAGACGGAGAAGCAGAAGGAGAAGTAGGAGAAGCAGAAGAAGAAGAAGCAGGAGAAGCAGAAACAGAAGAAACAGAATAGGCAGAAGAAGCAGAAGAAGAAGAAGGAGAAGGAGAAAGAGAAGGATTAGGAGTAGGAGAAACAGAAGGATAAGCAGAAGCAGAAACTGAAGCTGAAGGAGAAGCAGGAGAAGCAGAAGAAGCAGAAGCAGGAGAAGCAGAAGCAGAATGAAAAGCAGAAGAAGGAGAAATTGAAACAGAAGAAGATGCAGAAGGAGAAGCAGAAGCAGAAGTAGAAGCAGAAGAAGGAGAAGCAGAAGGAGAAGCATAAGGAGAAACAGAAGGAGAAGCAGGAGAAGCAGAAGCAGGAGAAGCAGAATCAAAAGAAATAGAAGAAGGATAAGAAGCAGAAGCAGAAAGAGAAGCAGAAACAGAAGGAGAAGCAGAAATAGAAGCAGAAGAAGCAGAAGCAGAACCTGAAGCAGAAGGAGAAGCAGAAGAAGCCGGAGAAGTATAATCTGGAGAAGAAGAAGGAGAACCAGAAGGAGAAGCAGAAGCAGAAAGAGAAGCAAAAGCAGAAGGAGAAGCAGAAGAAACAGAAGAAGCAGAATCAGTAGCAGAAGAAGCTGAAGATGCAGAAGCAGAAAGAGAAGCAGAAGGAATAGCAGAAGAACGAGAAGGAGAAATAGAAGGAGAAGCAGAAGGAGAAGCAGGAAAAGCAGAAGAAACAGAAGCAGACGGAGAAGCAGAAGAAGGAGAAGGAGAAGCCAGAGCAGAAGAAGAAGCAGAAGGAAAAGCACAAGCAGAAGGAGATGCAGAAGGAGAAGCAGGAAATGCAGAAGACGCAGAAGCAGAAGGAGAAGAAGAAGGAGAAGAATCAGAGTCAGAAGAAACAGAAGCAGAAGTAGAAAGAGAAGCCGACGAAGAGAAGCAGAACGAGAAGCAGGAGATGCAGAAGAAGCACAAGCGGGAGAAGCAGAAGTAGAAGAAACAGAAGAAGGAGAAGGAGCAGAACCAGAAGGAGAAGCAGAAGGAGAAGCAGAAAGAGAAGCAGGAAAAGCAGAAGAAGCAGAAGCAGGAGAAGCAGAAGGAGAAGAAACAGGAGAAGGACAAGAAGCAGAAAGAGAAGCAGTAGAAGCAGAAGAGGCAGGAAAAGCAGAAGCAGAAGAAAGAGAAGAAGAAGAAGACGAAGAAGAAGAAGAAAAAGAAGCAGCAGCATAAGGAGAAGCATAAGGAGAAGAATAAGGAGAAGTATAAGGAGAAGCAGTAGAAGGAGAAGAAGCAGAAGCAGGAGAAGCTGAAGCAGAAGAAAAAGAATAAGCAAAAGAAGCAGAAGCAGAAGCAGTGAGAGAAGCAGAAGAAGGAGAAGGAGAAGGAGCAGCAGAAGGAGAAGCAGAAGCAGAAAGAGAAGCAGAAACAGAAGGAGAACAAGAAGGAGAAGCAGGAGAATCAGAAGAAGCAGAAAGAGAAGGAGAAGAAGGAGAAGCAGAAGTAGAATCCGAAGAAACAGAAGAAGAAGAAGCAGAAGAAACAGAAGCAAAAGAAACAGAAGAAGGAGAAGAGCAGAAGCAGAAGCAGAAGGAGAAGCAGAAGGAGAAGCAGAAAGAGAAGCAGGAGAACCAGAAGAAGCAGGAGAAGCAGAAGCAGAAGAAACAGGAGAAGCCGAAGAAGCAGAAGCAGAATCTGAAGAAAAAGGAGAAACAGAAGAAGCACAATCTGAAGCAGAAGCAGAAGAAACAGAAATAGTAAAATAAGCAGAAGCAGAAGCACCAGGACAAGCAGAAGAACAAGAAGGAGAAGGCGAAAGAGAAGGATTAGGAGTAGGAGAAGCAAAAGGATAAGCAGAACCAGAAAGAGACGCAGAAGGAGAAGCAGCACGAGAAGTAGGAGAAGCAGAAGTAGGAGAAGCAGAATAAACAGAAGACGCAGAAGCAGAATGAGAAGCAGAAGGAGAAATTGAAGCAGAAGGAGAAGAAGAAGCAGAAGGAGAAGCAGAAGAAAGAGAAGGAGAAGTAGAAGCAGAAAGAGAAGCAGAAAGAGCAGCACAACGAGAAGCAGGAGAAGCAGAAGCAGGAGAAGCAGAAGCAGAAGAAACATAAGAAGGAGAAGAAGCAGAAGCAGAAGGAGAAGCAGAAACAGAAGGAAAAGCAGAAATAGAAGCAGGAGCCGCAGAAGAAGCAGCAGCAGGAGAAGCAGAAGCAGAAGAAGCCGAAGAAGCAGAAGCAGAACCTGAAGCATAAGGAGATACAGGAGAAGCAGAAGAATCAGAATCTGGAGAAGCAGAAGGAGAAGCAGAAGCAGAAAGAGAAGCAAAAGCAGAAGGAGAAGCAGAAGGAGAAGCAGAAGAAACAGAAGAAGCAGAGGCAGTCGCAGAAGAAGCAGAAGATGCAGAAGCAGTCGTAGAAGCAGAAGAAGGAGAAGCAGAAGGAGAAGCATAAAGAGAAACAGAAGGAGAAGCAGGAGAAGCAGAAGCAGGAGAAGCAGAATCAGAAGAAATAGAAGAAGGAGAAGAAGCAGAAGCAGAAAGAGAAGCAGAAACAGAAGGAGAAGCAGAAAAAGAAGCAGAAGAAGCCGAAGAAGCAAAAGCAGAAACTAAAGCAGAAGGAGAAGCAGGAAAAGCAGAAGAAGCAGAATCTGGAGAAGAAGAAGGAGAACCAGAAGGAGAAGCAGAAGCAGAAAGAGAAGCAAAAGCAGAAGGAGAAGCAGAAGAAACAGAAGAAGCAGAATCAGTAGCAGAAGAAGCTGAAGATGCAGAAGCAGAAAGAGAAGCAGAAGGAATAGCAGAAGAACGAAAAGGAGAAGGATAAACAGAAGGAGAAGCAGAAGGAGTAGCAGAAAGAGAATCATGAAAAGCAGAAGAAGCAGAAGCAGACGGAGAAGCAGAAGAAGGAGAAGGAGAAGCAGAAGCAGCAGAAGAAGCACAAGGAAAATCACAAGCAGAAGGAGATGCAGAAGGAGAAGCAGGAGAAGCAGAAGAAGCAGAAGCAGAAGGGGAAGAACTAAAGAGAAGAAGAAGAAGCAGAATTAGAAAGAGAAGCCGACAAAGAGAAGCAGAACGAGAAGAAGGAGAAGCAGAAGAAGCAGAAGCGGGAGAAGCAGAAGAAGAAGAAACAGAAGAAGGAGAAGGAGCAGAAGTCGAAGGAGAAGCAGAAGCAGAAGGAGACGCAGAAAGAGAAGCAGGAAAAGCAGAAAAAGCAGAAGCAGGAGAAACAGAAGCAGAAGAAACAGGAGAAGGACAAGAAGCAGAAGCAGAAGCAGAAGGAGAAGCAGAAACAGAAGGAGAAGCAGAAAGAGAAGGAGGGGAAGCAGAAGAAGCAGAATCAGGAGAAGCAGAAGAATAAGAATCCGAAGAAGCAGAAGCAGAACCTGAAGCAGAAAGAGAAGCAGGAGAAGCAGAATCTGGAGAAGCAGAATGACAAGCTGAAGGAGAAGCAGAAGCAGAAAGGGAATCAAAAGCAGAAGGAGAAGCAGAAGAAACAGAAGAAGCAGAAGCAGTAGCAGTTGCAGCAGAAGGAGAAGCAGAAGGAAAAGCAGGAGAACAAGAAGGAGAAAGAGAAACAGAAGCAGAAGGAGAAGGAGAATCAGAAGGAGAAGCAAAAGAAGCAAAAGGAGAAGCAGAAGGAGAAACAGAAGCAGAAGAAGGAGCACAAGGAGAAACAAAAGCAGAAGAAGACGCATAAGGAGAAGCAGAAGAAGCAGAAGGAGAAGTAGAA
>NW_012298225.1:0-4068 GCF_000151885.1 Dipodomys ordii | reverse complement strand
GCAGAGCAGGAGAAGCAGAAGAAACAGAAGACGCAGAAGCAGAATGAGAAGCAGAAGGAGAAATTGAAGCAGAAGCAGAAGGAGAAGCAGAAGCAGAAGGAGAAGCAGAAGAAGGAGAAGGAGAAGCAGAAAGAAAAGCAGATAGAGAAGCAGAACGAGAAGCAGGAGAAGCAGAGGCAGGAGAAGCAGAAGCAGAAGAAACAGAAGAAGGAGAAGAAGCAGAAGCAGAAAGAGAAGCAGAAACAGAAGGAGAAGCAGAATGAGAAGGAGGGGAAGCAGAAGAAGCAGAAGCAGAAGAAGCAGAAGCATAAGAATCCGAAGAAGCAGAAGCAGAACCTCAAGCAGAAGGAGAAGCAGGAGAAGCAGAAGAAGCAGAATCTGGAGAAGCAGAACGAGAAGCTGAAGGAGAAGCAGAAGCAGAAAGAGAATCAAAAGCAGAAGGAGAAGCAGAAGAAACAGAAGAAGTAGAAGCAGTAGCAGTTGTAGCAGAAACAGAAGGAGAAGCCAAAGGAAAAGCAGAAGAACAAGAAGGAGAAGGAGAAACAGAAGGAGAAGCAGAATGAGAAGCAGGTAAAGCAGAAGAAGAAGAAGCAGAAGGAGAATCAGAAGGAGAAGCAGAAGAAGGAGAAGGAGAAGCAGAAGCAGAAGAAGATGCAGAAGGAGAAGCAGGAGAAGCAGAAGAAGCAGAAGCAGAAGGAGAAGCAGGAAATCAGAAGAAGCAGAAGCAAAAGGAGAAGCAAAAGAAGGAGAAGGAGAAGCAGAAGAAGAAGCATAAGGACAAGCACAAGCAGAAGGAGATGCAGAAGGAGAAGCAGGAGAAGCAGAAGAAGCAGAAGCTGAAGGAGAAGCAGAAGTAGGAGAAGGAGAAAGAGGAGAAGCAGAAGCAGAAGGAGAAGCCGAAGCGGAATGAGAAGCAAAAAGAGAAGCAGGAGGAGGACAAGAAGCAGAAGCAGGAGAAGCCGAAAGAGAAGAAGCAGAAGAAGCAGAAACAGAAGCAGAAGTAGAAGCAGAAGCAGAAGGAGAAGCAGCAGAAGAAGTAGAACCAGAAATTTAGGCAGGAGAAACAGAAGAAGCAGAAGCAGAAAGAGAAGCAAAAAGAGAAGCAGAAGGAGAAGTAGAAGAAGCAGCAGAAGGAGAAGCAGCAGAAGAAGCAGAAAAACAAGCAGGAGAAGCAGAAGCAGAAAGAGAAGTACAAGCAGAAGAAGCAGAAGAAGCAGAAGCAGAAAAAGAAGCAGTAGAAGCATAAGAAGCAGAAGCAGGAGATGCAGAAGCAGAAGAACAAGAAGAAGCATAAGAAGCAGAAGCAGAAGCAGAGGGAGAAACAGAAGAAGGAGAAGAATCAGCAGAAGGTGAAGCAGAAGGAGATGGAGGAGCAGAAAGAGAAGTAGAAACAGAAAGAGAAGAAGAAGGATTAGTTGGAGAATCAGAAGAAGCAGAAGCAGAAAGAGAAGCAGAAGAAGGAGAAGGAGAAGCAGAAGCAGAGGAAAGGAAGGAGAAGCAGAAGAAGCAGAAGCGGCAGAAGCAGAAGAAGAAGAAGAAACAGAAGAAGGAGAAGGAGCAGAAGGAGAAGCAGAAGCAGAAGGAGAAGCAGAAAGAGAAGGAGAAGAAGCAGTAGCAGGAGAAACAGAAGCAGAAGAAACAGAAGAAGCTGAAGAAGCAGAAGCAGGACCTGAAGCAGAAGATACAGAACAAGCAGAAGAAGCAGTAGCAGAAGCAGAACGAGAAGCAGAAGAAGAAGAAGGAGAAGGAGAAAGAGAAGGATTAGGAGTAGGAAGAGCAGAAGGAGAATCAGAAGCAGAACGAGAAGCAGAAGGAGCAGCAGATGGAGAAGCAGAAGGAGAAGCAGAAGGAGAATCAGAAGAAGGAGAAGCAGAAGCAGAAGAAGCAGCAGAAGGAGAAGCAGAAGCAGAAGAAGATGCAGAAGGAGAAGCAGGAGAAGCAGAAGAAGCAAAAGCAGAAGGAGAAGCAGAAGTAGGAGAAGGAGAAGGAGAAGGAAGGGCAGCAGAAGCAATAGGTGAAGCAGAAGGAGAAGAAGAAGCAGAATGAGAAGCAGAAAGAGAAGCAGTAGAAGCAGAAGAAGCAGGAAAGTAAGAAGCAGAAGAAAAAGAAGAAGAAGAAGAAGAAGAAGAAGAAGAAGAAGAAGAAGAAGAAGAAGAAGAAGAAGAAGAAGAAGAAGAAGAAGAAGAAGAAGAAGAAGAAGAAGAAGAAGGAGAAGGAGAAGCAGTAGAAGCAGAAGAAGCAGAAGCAGGAGTAGCAGAAGCAGAAGAAAAAGAATAAGCAAAAGAAGCAGAAGCAGAAGCAGTGGGAGAAGCATAAGAAGCAGAAGGAGAAGGAGCAGCAGAAGGAGAAGCAGAAGCAGAAAGAGAAGCAGAAACAGAAGGAGAACAAGAAGGAGAAGCAGGAGAATCAGAAGAAGCAGAAGTACAAGCAGAAAGAAGAGAAGAAGGAGAAGCAGAAGTAGAATCAGAAGACAGAGAAGAAGAAGTAGAATAAACAGAAGCAAAAGAAACAGAAGAAGGAGAAGAGCAGAAGCAGAAGGAGAAGCAGAAATAGAAGCAGCAGAAGCAGAAGAAGCAGGAGAAGCAGAAGCAGAAGAAACAGGAGAAGCCGAAGAAGCAGAAGCAGAATCTGAAGCAGAAGGAGAAACAGAAGAAGCACAATCTGAAGCAGAAGAAGAAGAAACAGAAATAGTAGAATAAGCAGAAGCAGAAGCAGCAGGAGAAGGAGAAGAAGAAGACGGAGAAGGCGAGAGAGAAGGATTAGGAGTAGGAGAAGCAAAAGGATAAGCAGAAGCAGAAAGAGACGCAGAAGGAGAAGCAGCACGAGAAGTAGGAGAAGCAGGAGAAGCAGAATCTGGAGAAGCAGAAGAAACAGAAGACGCAGAAGCAGAATGAGAAGCAGAAGGAGAAATTGAAGCAGAAGCAGAAGGAGAAGCAGAAGCAGAAGGAGAAGCAGAAGAAGGAGAAGGAGAAGCAGAAAGAAAAGCAGAAAGAGAAGCAGGACGAGAAGCAGGAGAAGCAGAAGCAGGAGAAGCAGAAGCAGGAGAAGCAGAAGCAGAAGAAACAGAAGAAGGAGAAGAAGCAGAAGCAGAAGGAGAAGCAGAAACAGAAGGAGAAGCAGAAAGAGAAGGAGGGGAAGCAGAAGAAGCAAAAGCAGGAGAAGCAGAAGCATAAGAATCCGAAGAATCAGAAGCAGAACCTGAAGCAGAAGGAGAAGCAGGAGAAGCAGAAGAAGCAGAATCTGGAGAAGCAGAAGGAGAAGCAGAAGCAGAAAGAGAAGCAAAAGCAGAAGGAGAAGCAGAAGGAGAAGCAGAAGATACAGAAGCAGTAGCAGAAGAAGCTGAAGATGTAGAAGCAGAAAAAGAAGCACAAGAAATAGCAGAAGAACGAGAAGGAGGAGAAACAGAAGGAGAAGCAGAAGGAGAAGCAGTAGGAGAAACAGAAGCAGAAGAAGCAGCACAAGGAGAAGCAGAAGCAGAAGAAGATGCATAAGGAGAAGCAGGAGAAGCAGAAGAAGCAGAAGCAGGAGAAGCAGAAGCATAAGAATCCGAAGAAGCAGAAGCAGAACCTGAAGCAGAAGGAGAAGCAGAAGAAAGAGAAGAAGTAGAAGCAGTAGCAGTTGTAACAGAAGCAGAATGAGAAGCAGAAGGAAAAGCAGAAGAACAAGAAGGAGAAGGAGAAACAGAAGGAGAAGCAGAAAGAGAAGCAGGTAAAGCAGAAGAAGAAGAAGCAGAAGGAGAATCAGAAGGAGAAGCAGAAGAAGGAGAAGGAGAAGCAGAAGAAGATGCAGAAGGAGAAGCAGAAGCAGAAGGAGAAGAAGGAAAAGCAGAAGAAGCAGAAGCAAAAGGAGAAGCAAAAGAAGGAGAAGGAGAAGCAGAGGCAGGAGAAGAAGCATAAGGACAAGCACAATCGGAAGGAGAAGCAGGAGAAACAGAAGAAGCAGAAGCTGAAGGAGAAGCAGAAGTAGGAGAAGGAGAAGGAGGAGAAACTGAAGCAGAAGGAGAAGCAGAAGCGGAATGAGAAGCAGAAAGAGAAGCAGAGAGAAGCACAAGAAGCAGAAGCAGGAGAA
>NW_012298224.1:0-4069 GCF_000151885.1 Dipodomys ordii | reverse complement strand
CTGTGTCCCGCTTTGTCCCCCACTGTGTCCTGCAGTGACCCCGCTGTGTCCCACTGTGTCCCACTGTGTCCCGTGGTGTCCCGCTTTTTCCCCTGCTGTGTCCCCGGTTGAGTCTCGCTGTGTCCCCACTGTGTCCTCTCTGTGTCCCCCGCTGTGTCCTGCTCTGTTCCCCACTGTGTCTCCCGTTTTGTCCCTGCTGTGCCCCACTGTGTCCCGCTGTGTCCCGCTGTGTCCCCCACTGTGTCCCGTTGTGTCAACAGCTGTGTACCCCGCTGTGTCCCCGCTGTATCGTCGCTTTGTCTCTCTGGGTCCTGCTGTGTCTCTCTGTGTGTTCCCCACTGTGTCCCGCTGTGTCTCCCGCTGTGTCCCTCGCTGTGACCCCCGCTGTGTCCCGCTGTGTCCTGCTGTGTCCCCCGCTGTGTCCTTGCTGTGTCCCCGCTGGGTCCCGCTGGGTCCCACAGTGTCCCCCGCTGAGTCCGGTTGTGTCACCGCTGTGTCCCGCTGTGTCCCCACTCTATCGACGCTGTGTCCCGCTGGGACCCGCTGTGTCCTCTCTTTGTTCCCCGCTGTGTCCCGCTTTGTCCCCCGCTGTGTCCCCCGGTGAGTCGCCGCTGTGTCCCCGCTTTGTCCCGCTGAGTCCTCCATGTGTCCCCCGCTCTGTTCCGCTGTGTCCCCCGCTGTGTCCCGCTGTGTCCACTGCTGGGTCCAGGCTGTGTCCCGCTGTGTCCCGCTGTGTCCGGCTGTGTCCTCACTGTGTCCCACTCTGTGTTCCACTGTGTCCTCGCTGTGTCCCCCGCTGTGTCCCGCTGTGTCCCCCGCTGTGCCCTGCAGTGTCCCGCTCTGTCCCGCTGTGTCCTCGCTGTGTCCCGCTGTGTCCCCGCTGTGTCCCCGCTGTCTCCAGCTCTGTCCCCTGTTGTGTCTCACGCTTTGTCCCCGCTGTGTCCCACTGCGTCCCGCTGTGTCCCGCAGTGCCCCCACTGTGTCCCATTGTGTCCACAGCTTTGTACCATGCTGTGTAACGCTGTGTCTCTGCTGTATCGACGCTGTGTCCCGCTGGGTCCCACTGTGTCCTCGCTGTGTTCCCCGCTGTGTCCAGCTGTTTCCCCCACTGTGTCCCCCTCTGTGTCCTGCTGTGTCCCCCGTCGTGTCCCGCTGTGTCCCGCTGCGTCCCCGCTGTGTCCCGCTGTGTCCCGCTTTGTCCCCCACTGTGTCCCGCTGTGTCCCTCGCTGTGTTTTTGCTGTGTCCCCGCTGGGTCCCGCTGTGTCACCGCTGTGTCCCGCTCTGTCCCCGCTCTATCAACGCTGTGTCCCGCTGTGTCCCGCTGTGTCCCCAGCTGTGTCGAGCTTTGTCACCGCTGTGTCCCGCTGTGTCCTCGCTGTGTCCCCAGCTGTGTCCCGCTTGGTCACCGCTGTGTCCCACTGTGTCCTCGCTGTTTCCCCCGCTGTGTCCCGCTTTGTCCCTGCTGTGTACCCCGCTGTGTCCCACTGTGTCCCCCGCTGTGTCCCGCTGTGTCCCCTGCTGTGTCCCCACTGTGTCACGCTGTGTTTCGCTGTGTCCGGCTGTGTCCTCGTTCTGTCTCCCTCAGTGTCCAGCTGTGTCACGCTCTATCCCTTCTGTTTCCTCTGTGTCCAGCTCTGTCCCCGCTGTGTGTCCGCTGTGCCCCGCTGTGTACCCTTCTGTGTCCAGCTGTGTCACCTCTGGGTCCTGCTGTGTCCCTTCTCTGTCCCCCGCTGTCCACCGCTTTGTCCCCTGGCTGTCTCCCGCAGTGTCCTCGCTGTGTCCCGCTGTGTCATACTGTGTCCCGTGGTGTCCCGCTTTTTTCCCTCTATGTCCCCTGCTGAGTCCCCTCTGTGTCCCCGCTGTGTCCAGCTGTGTCCTCGCTGTGTCCTCCGCTGTCTCCCGCTTTGTCCCACGCTGTGTCCTACTGTGTCCCAATGTGTCCCTGCAGTGTCCCCTGCTGTGTCCCGCTGTGTCCCGCTGTGTCCCCCGCTGTGTCCTGCTGGGTCCCGTTGTGTCCCCGCTGTGTCTCCGCTGTGTCCCGCTGTGTCGCCCGCTGTGTCCCGCTGTGTCCACTGCTGTGACCCCGTTGTGCCTTGCTGTGTCCCGCTGTGTCCCCCACTGTCCCCCGCTGTGTCCTTGCTGTGTCCCTCTGTGTCCCGCTGTGTCCCCCCAGTGTACCCAGCTGTGTCCCGCTGTGTCTCCGCTGTGTCCCGCTGTGTCCTCGCTGTGTCCCCCGCTGTGTCCTTCTTTGTCCCTGCTGTGTACCCCGCTGTGTCCCGCTGTGTCCCCCACTGTGTCCCGCTGTGTCCCCTGCTGTGTCCCCACTGTGTCACGCTGTGTTTCGCTGTGTCCGGCTGTGTCCTCGCTCTGTCTCCCTCAGTGTCCAGCTGTGTCACGCTCTGTCCCTTCTGTGTCCCTCTGTGTCCAGCTCTGTCCCCGCTGTGTGTCCGCTGTGTCCCGCTGTGTACCCTTCTGTGTCCAGCTGTATCCCCTCTCTGTCCTCCTGTGTCCCTTCTCTGTCCCCCTCTGTCCACCGCTGTGTCCCCCGGCTGTGTCCCGCAGTGTCCCCGCTGTGTCCCGCTGTGTCCTACTGTGTCCCGTGGTGTCCCGCTTTTTTCCCTCTATGTCCCCTGCTGAGTCCCTTCTGTGTCCCCGCTGTGTCCAGCTGTGTCCTCGCTGTGTCCTCTGCTGTCTCCCGCTTTGTCCCACGCTGTGTCCTACTGTGTCCCACTGTGTCCCTGCTGTGTCCCCCGCTGTGTCCCGCTGTGTCCCCCGCTGTGTCCTGCTTGGTCCCGCTGTGTCCTCCGCTGTGTCCCGCTGTGTCCCCGCAGGTTCACCGCTGTTTCCCGCTGTGTCCTGCTGTGTTCCGTGGTGTCCCGCTTTGTCCCCCGCTGTGTCCCGCTGTGTCCACTGCTGGGTCCCCGCTGGGTCCCGCTGTGTCTCGCTGTGTCCCGCTGTGTCCTGGCTTTGTTCCATGCTGTGTTAAGCTGTGTCCTCCCTGTGTCCCCCGCTGTGCCCCGCAGTGTCCCGCTGTGTCCCGCTGTGTCCCGCTGGGTCCCCTGCTGTGTCCCGCTGTGTCCCCCGCTCTGCCGCGCATTGTCCCGCTGTGTCCCGCTCTGTCTCCCACTGTGTCCCCCGCTGAGTCCTCTATGTGTCGACGCTGTGTCCTGCTGTGTCCTCGCTGTGTCCCCTGCTGTCTCCCGCTTTGTCCCACGCTGTGTCCCGCTGTGTCCTCGCTGTGTCCCCCGCTGTGTCCTGCTGTGTTCCCGCTGTGTCCCAAGCTTTATCCCGCTGTGTCCCGCTGTGTGCCCCGCTGTGTCCCACTATGTTCCCGCAATGTCCCCGCTGTGTCCCCGCTGTGTTCTCGCTGTGTTCCCCGCTGTGTCCCGCTGTGTCCCCCGCTGTGTCTCGCTGTGTCTACTGCTGTGTCCCCACTGTGTCCCGCTGTGTCTCGCTGTGTCCCGCTGTGTCCTCGCTGTTTCCCACGCTGTGTTCTGCTGTGTCCTCGCTGTGTCCCCCCTGTGTCCCGCTGTGTCCCACTGTGTCCTCGCTGTGTCCCCCTCTGTGTCCCGCTGTGTCCCCCGCCGTGTCCCGCTGTGTCCCGCTGTGTGCCGCTGTGTCCCGCTTTGTCCCCCACTGTGTCCCGCTGGGTCCCCGCAGTGACCCCGCTGTGTCCCGCTGTGTCCCACTGTGTCCCGTGGTGTCCCGCTTTTTCCCCCGCTGTGTCCCCGGCTGAGTCTCGCTGTGTCCCCACTGTGTCCTCTCTGTGTCCCCCGCTGTGTTCTGCTCTGTTCCCCACTGTGTCTCCCGTTTTGTCCCCGCTGTGTCCCGCTGTGCTCCCGCTGTATCGACACTTTGTCCCGCTGGGTCCTGCTGTGTCCTCTCTGTGTTCCCCACTGTGTCCCGCTGTGTCCCCCGCTGTGTCCCGCAGTATCCCCCGCTGAGTCCCCCTGTGTCACCGCTGTGTCCCTCTGTGTCCCCGCTCTATCGACACTGTGTCCCGCTGGGTCCCGCTGGGTCCTCTCTTTGTTCTCGCTGTGTCCCGCTGTGTCCCCGGCTGTGTCTCTC